>NC_045452.1:62844064-62924954 GCF_002776525.5 Piliocolobus tephrosceles
TTTTTTTTTTTTTTTTTTTTTTTTTTTTTTTTTTTTTTTTTTTGAGATGGAGTCTCCCTCTGTCGCCCAGGCTGGAGTGCAGTGGCGCGATCTCGGCTCACTGCAAGCTCAACCTCCCGGGTTCCCGCCATTCCCCTGCCTCAGCCTCCCGAGTAGCTGGGACTACAGGCGCCGCCACCACACCTGGCTCATTTTTTGTATTTTTTTAGTAGAGATGGGGTTTCACCGTGTTAGCCAGGATAGTCTCGATCTCCTGACTTCATGATTCGCCCACCTTGGCCTCCCAAAGTGCTGGGATTTCAGGTGTGAGCCACCGCACCTGGCCCTCTACCACTATTATTCTACTGATTCTACTACTAATAATTCTATTATTACTGATTTTCTTTGATTTTAGGCAATATTGATAACATAAAAACCGGGTGGAAATGACACCTACAATTACTTCCTTTTCGAGCACAAATACATATGGACCTTTCTGGGTGCTTTCCTTATAAAATGAAATGGACCTACCCATTTTAGGTGTGACATCTACTTTTTAAAATTAAAAAAAAAAAAAAACTATATACATGTTTCAGAAAAGTTTGTAACTGTCACAATTATAATGCAACTTGTTCAGTCCATCAATATAAACATACTTTTATTCGTCAAAAGTCTCTGGATGGTAAAATCTGTGAATTATTCTTAAAACTGTGCCTTACAACTTGATAGAAAATTAAGCCAAAACACAAGACAGAATGACCACCAGATGTTTTCATAGAAGGCAGACACTGCTCTAATGAATTTCATCCCCATGGAAAATCCCACCCCATTTTATAAGGTTCATAATCTGTTCCCTAAAGGAATGGAAATATTGAGATTGCTGACTTAACAAGCAGCACATAACTCCACATTATGAAAACAATTTGTTCAGTTATTTTTTCTTCGAAATACCATACTTTGCTAATAATAGGTTCTACCATGGTTTGTCTTTCTTAATTTTAAAAGTTATATTTCCTAAAATTGAAAAGATACTAAAAATGTTTAAAGAAGTAAACAAGGCACCCATATCATACATATTCTTACCATCTAGAGTTAACCATCAATAATATCTTAGTATATTTTTATTAGTATTCTTCCTTGCTTTTTCTACTAGGAGTCATGCTCACTGCAAAAAAAACTCAAAAAATTATTTGTCTGGAAATAAAAAGTACAGCAAAATATTTTTAAACACACAAAATGCTAACAAAGAAATAACTGGAATTGATATGAGGGAAAATTCATTTCAGGCATTTTTCTGTGCATAGATATGGATGGATAGATGAATGGATGGATGGATGGATGGTAATATTCATAAATATTTAATCATTATAAACACTGTTTTTAAAGTCTTAAATTATTTGTATAGATTATAACAAAATAAAACTGAAGTAACACTAAAGATAGTGGTGAATTTCTAATATTTCTTTACCAACAAAGGTATGAGTTCTTTAAATTTTCTTTTTGCTTAAGAATTAAAAATATTAAGAAGTTTTGTCATTTTCCATCTTAAAACTCTATATTACAGGGTATAATTTTGTAGGATTCTGTAAAATATGAAGACATTAGCAGTTTACATGTCCCTACCTCACCTCTTTGTACTTCCTAATTTTAAAATGAATATTCTTATACTTATCTTCTTTAGGTTTAAACTTCTGTACACCTGTTACAATATTTTTTTTTTTTTTTTTTTTTTTGAGATGGAGTCTTGCTCTTTGGCCCAGGCTGGAGTGCAGTGGCACAGTCTTGGCTCACTGCTAGCTCCGCCTCCTGGGTTCAGGCCATTCTCTTGCCTCAGCCTCCCGAGTAGCTGGGACTACAGGCTCCCACCACCAGGCCCAGCTAATTTTTTTGGTAGAGACGGGGTTTCACCGTGTTAGCCAGGATGGTCTCAATCACCTGACCTCATGATCCGCCCGTCTCGGCCTCCCAAAGTGCGTAAGCCACCATGCCCACCCTCTGTTGCAATATTACCCTAGATTGCTAAGTATTAATTTTATATTTAAATATTTGCAAAGCCTACTATTTTTTTACGAGGCCTTTCTTTTTCTGCACTTTTTATTTTGATTCAACTACTGATTGGCTTAATGTATTGTTGATTTTAGAAACACTCTGGCACCACTACTATATATATATATAGAGAGAGAGAGAGTAAATAGAATGTATTATTTATATATGTGTGTAAATATATGTGTGTATATATATGTGTGTGTGTATATATATATTTTTATAATCATTTTAAAAGGAAACAAACTCCAAATACTAACACAAAGGAATGTGTTAAAATTGTGCTGTCAACTAATTTAAATTGTGTAAATGCATTTTTACTAGCTAATTTCAAAATAGTTTAACCAAAGGGAATTCTGTGTGGACAAAGAACTTCCAATTGGATTTCAAAATGTAGTTATATTAACAAACTATTTTTAAGAACAGCTTTGATAGCTATGCTGTATTGGTGTTGGAATTTTGTAATCTTCTACTCCTCTGAATTCATAGAACACATGCAAAGTTACTATATCAAAATGATTTCTACTAATATTACAGATTTGCTTTTTAATAGATGTGCTAACTTTCATGTTTGGAGGGTAAGAAAAGCAACACTAGAGACATGACTACTAGAATGATACTCAAAAAAGCACAGATGGGTTTTTGCATTTGTCACAGTTGATTCAAGAAGTTCCTCATCTCAACAGACTGCTTTCTTCAAATCTTCAAATGCACCCCACAGTAACATAACCCAGAACAGGTGACAGACCCTGCCCCAGCGAGAAACTATGTCCTTCAGTTGATTTAACTTATTTGCAAAGGCTGATGACGGCAATCTAATACTCATACATTAGACCCCAGGTTACCAAGTAAGAAAGGAATTAGCTGTGACTTAGCAAGATCCTCATTTAAATTTCACAGCTCTGATTTTAAAATTATGTATTCTGGTTCAAATGGTGTTACAGTTTTGACAAGCTATATGACACTCTCAGCTACTCGCCCAGCAACATGATAGTCACATTAAAGCTCAGGATGAAATAACATGTCTGACAAAATGGATAACCCGTGACAAAACAACTCATTGGGAAATGTCACATTGAGCTTATGAATCACCTATCATCAGACATGCTTGGTACCCAGGAGGCTAGTGGTATCACCAGAAGAACATTCACAACCAGGAATAATTAGGTTTCTCTAGAAGCAGTTTTCAGAGTAAGCTTTCAGACTGTCACAATTAAAAGCAAGCTTATTATTAGATATGGTAGCCTCATAAAACTGGCCCCATCAGAGTAAAGAACCGTTTAAATATCATATAGAAGTAAGGGGTTTTGGAAGTTTTCAACATAATTAAAAACCTGAAATTTACCTATCCTTGGAAGACAAAAAATAATTGAAATCCCACATTCTGATTACTTAGAATATGGGGGTGGGGAAACACAACTGTTTACGGCTTTTTGTTCATAACTGGCATTGGCTCCCAAAGGAGAGAGGGCATTGGTTTCTGACACAAATGAAGGCAAAATCCACAAATCCAGCTTCACTTAATCCGTCCTCAAGATGTCGATAACAGAGACTGCTGCCACATGCAATCATATAATTTAGGGGTATGTGCTTAGCCACAGAGAAGCAAAGGTATGCACAAAAACTCCAAGGGCAGAGGAGTGACAAAGAACTAGATCTTTGATGTGCTATAAGGAACTTGGTCCAGGGATAATTTACAAACATATAAAGATACATATACATATAGTTTGATTTAATGTCCATTATTTCTTAACTGGCCACTATTTAGAAATCGGTCAATCTCCTAAGTGTGCTGTAAATGACAGGTAGAGCTGTCATTCCATACATGTTTTAATGCAGTTAGATTAAGAAAACAAGAACACATTAGTATAATCAAACTATGCACATTAGCTTTATAATAAAGCAATCAGTAGTAAGGAAGAATCTAGGAAATTTGCTAATGATTATCTTCAAAAATATTCCCCTACTGTCTACAGACATGGCCAGCAAAGATGTTTAGAATGAAGCAAAGACAATTTAAATTAATTATTTCTAATTTTTTAAACAGACGAGTAAAAGACAGTTAAGGTTAATTTAGTTAACATCCCATGAATTCAGGGTTGCAAAAAGCTAAGGTGGAATTTTTATGGAGGGTTTGCTTTCTAGTAAGAAATCCATTAAGGCTTATGAAGTTTGCCTACTTCTTTTAAATGGCATCTTAAAAGCAATTTTTTAAGAAATCATTTTTATTCAAATACAAGCACCTTCCAAAAGAGACTAGCTTGCTAAGAATTTACTTATTCATATCTGAAAATACTTTTTTGACAAAAATTCTTAAATTCAATTACCATAAATTTAATATCCTAATCACTCACGCTGGAGGATATTTGTTATAATGCCAACAAACAGTGCCCTGTGCACTTTTACTTAGCTTTCTTGCTTTTAAGGAATGTTTTCAGCTTAAATAGCAACTGTTAGCTTTAGAGTTAAGTAACCATTCAAGACAGGACTGACAATTGATCCTATGGTTTATAGAAAAGGCTTTTACATGCCAAATCAGTGAATTCTTCAGTAAATTTTTTTTCCAGATTTGTACCTGTGTTGGTAAGAGACAAGGAAATTTGGCAACTGCATCAATATAAATTTGGTTTAATTTACTGACCAAGATACATTAAAAAGGTTTTCACTTACCTTGTGTAGCATTTCCATTTTGGTGTACTACCTCTTTCCCTCAAAATATCTCAGAAGATCACCTTTAGTAAATCAAAATGTATCCTTTTCTAGTCATACAATTTTACAATACAGATATTGAATGGATAAAGACAATAAAATCAACTAAATATGGCCATCTGGAGTTTGAGGCCACCAAATAATGAAATAACTTTTAAATGTGTTAGTCTAGTCCTCTGAGTGGCATTTTCCCCCGTGTCATCATGCTAAGTACTAGGGGATGTATCCATCCCATAATTTGAGACATCTAAGCCTGCAGGCAAAAAGTAGATAGAAAGCAAATGAAGTTTAAAATACAGAAAATTGATTAGAAATAGAATTGAATTAACACCTAGAAATTAGATTGCTTATTTAATTATTTCATTTAGTTTTCATTTTCCTTCAATTACTTTGCAATCTTTTGCAATAAATGAAGCCAAATCATAGAGAAAAAAAGTTTCAGCTTTCTCTTTTTTTAAAAAAAAATAACATTAGCCCATTGCATAAAGTAGAGATGTGAAAATATCTGGTAAACTATTAACTTTTTGTAGGACACCTGATTGAAGTTTGAATAAGACCCAGTTAAATGAAAATGATTTTTTTAATGACTGCATTTCTTCAATTTTCAATGTAAAGAAAATGCCAAATGAAAAAAAAAGAACGTTTTTGGGGCAAATGTATTTTAGAAAATCAATATCAACTGAGATGTAAAATGCTATTACAAATGCTACTCTAATTCAGGCTATGGAAATTGATGTATTTAAATATGTCTTTGTATTGAAAACATAAACTAGAAAGTTTTAAATGTATGCAACTAGAGACAAACATATCTGATCTTGGGGAAAAGAGAAACAGTAAACAATATGGTAGAATTATCCCACAACACTGTTAAACAGTTGACAAATATTAGATCTGAAGTTACTGCCAGTGGACAGTCTATTTTTAAAGGTAGGCAATGCATCATTTGAGATCAGATGGAAAAAAAAAATTGGGGGTATCTAATGATAAAAACTGTATAATCAAAACTTTTGTTTGCCCAGGACCAACACTTTGAGTTGAAAACATAGAGGAAAAGGTAGGCATTTGCTCTTACGTCTACTATGTGTGTGTCTTGTCTATACATACAACTGTACATGTTAGTGTGGAGATTGGCCCAGGAGTCTCACAACTGAGTATCAGGTAAACACATACCTGATGTAGGAACTCATTGGTGGCAAGGTCCTAAGCATAAAACCAGCCCCAAAATGTCTCCTCTCTTCAAGGGGGACTGAAATTCCCTTACTAGTGCATTTTATTATGTTAGAGAGGGAAATTGGATATTCAATGATTCCCTATCAAATACAAAATTCCTAGAAGAGAATTTTCCAAGCTACTACCAGGGACCAAGATTATAGTTGACTATTTGCCAGTCTTTTTCCATCCTAGAATCCTGATAGACATGCCAAACCTCCATCAACAGTTTAACATCATTAATGAGTCCATCATTAACATTTATCTATAGTAGAAATTCTCTGTACCATTACTATTATAAACTACACAACCTGTCCCCCAGATGACAATCACTGCCTTAACTGAAATGAATGCATCAGGTTTCTTTCCCATGGAAAACATTCAGAATAGGCTCCTGTGTAGCATGAAACAGGCGAGTTGGAGAAAAATAGCCCAATTCGTGGATATTACCAGTAAGTAATACAAGTATGTTGAATGAACTGGATTTGCTTTTTATGTAGTTCTGGATTATTTAATATTTTTATTTCTATGTACATTTCTATTTATTCTCTGCACAAAAAAGGAGATAATATCTGTTTTGTATTTCTATACAATTTCTATAAGGTGGCATAATAAAAATCATAAACTAGCATACTTCAACAAGATACTTCGGGGAACTCAAAGGCCTTTTATTTAATATCACATTCCTAAGCAATATCCTGCAACAAAAGTTAATTGTCCTGTGTTATAATGTTTTCTCCCTAAATAGCTTCAGCGTGCTAAGAGAAATTATCCTAAATATTTTCAACATTTAAATATATTTCCTGAAATTTTTCCAGGTTACATTTTGTAATTTTTTTTTTTTTTTTCTTTCTGAGATGGGGTCTGGCACTGTCATCCAGGCAGGAGTGCAGTGGTGTGGTCTCGGCTCACTGCAAGCTCCGCCTCCCGGGTTCACGCCATTCTCTTGCCTCGGCCTCCCGAGTAGCTGGGACTACAGCTCCCGCCACCATGCCCGGCTAATTTTTTTGTATTTTTAGTAGAGACGGGGTTTCACCGTGTTAGCCAGGATGGTCTCCATCTCCTGACCTCATGATCTGCCCACCTCAGCCTCCCAAAGTGCGGGGATTACAGGCGTGAGCCACCGTGCCCAGCCTATATGTTATAATTCTTAAATTTAACTATAAAAGTACAAATACCAGAAGAATATTTTAATAAATCCTTGCTAATTTAATTCAACAGAAATATTGTTTTATGACTAGAAGATTTTTATAAACAATGTCACTTTAAAATAAATAAATAAAAATTTTGTTTATATAAATAGAAATATATATTGAGTGTGTGATTGGGTCACACACTCATTCATATGGCATCAGTTTTAAGGAAAGAAAACATCAAATCTTGAAGCCAGTTCAACTTCAAGAAGCTGTCTCCAAGGAATCTAAGAAAGTTCAATATCAGGATGGGACACAAAGAGTGAAATGTATTTCCCACAAAATCTTCAAACAAAGGGAAACAAATTCTGTTTATTCTACAGATAAACTATTACATTTGCAATGAAAGGCAATTGGCTAGTTTCCTTTTTTCAAGCTATTTCTTTAGATGGAATTAACAAATTTGACATTTTAAGAGCAATAATTCATGACAACGTATCTATTGTATTAACACTCATGTTGGTACCTATCATATCGGGGTAAACCTAAGTTTGAATCACAAAACTTTTCATTCCTAAGTCATTAATTGCCGTTAATAATATACCAGATAGATGTAAACTGAAGTACGTATAACTTATTCCAGTGGCAGTAAAAAAAATAGAAATGATTTGGTACCTAGTATGATTGGAAAAGAAATGACATTTTAAGAAATTATTTAGCATAGATGACATGCTGGACATACTTGTGAACAAGTATTCATTGGAATTTTATTGGAACTATTTATTTTGGTAAATGTCACACTCAAAATAAGTTACATGGTAGCACTAAAACGTAGAAACAGAAATACAGGAACTTTTTTCAATGAGGGATTTATTCATGTTTATAAAAATAAATGGAAGAGTTGAAAAAAAAATTCTCACCAGCAGTAACAAAAATAACACAGGATAAAGTCAAAAGTCTTTCTTTGCTGTTTTTTGCTGGGTTGATCTGGCTTAAATAAATTCATATTTTCTATTTTAAAGAGGGCTACCAACACAAAAATAAGGGGGGAAAAACTTTTGTTTTTCATACCTCTCAAAATTATTACAGTTATGAGTCATTTCCCACATTTAGCAAAAAATAGTAAAATAAAACAATACTACATTTCATAATATATGAATCAGTCTTCAAAATGATCTTTGATGACTTTACACAGTAGAAGGAAAAAGAAATGCTAATATAAGTGATCTATTTGATACTCTTACTGATAATTTTTAAGGTGGAGAGTAAATTGGAATAAATTTGCAGGAAAATCTTGTGATAAAGGTGGTACAGAGTATCTCCATTAGGTCTACCAACCTGACAGTGAACCAGGGTAGCAGTGAAATACATATCCAGAGCTGTCCTAAAAGGTCTACACTATGGCAGCTGGGCAACTTAGCCTGCTTCTAAGAAAAGAGATGGGAGTGATAGAGTGATTACGAGGCAATCTACTCTCCAAGTAAAATTTAAGGGAATATGAAATGAAAATTATTTTCTTTTATTTACCCTTGAAAATACGTATTGTCCAGTGGAAGGCAGTCCATAGATTTAAATATTGGTACCTAACCTATTTTTTAGCCTCCCTGGCAAAAATGTGTACAAATGCAATGATAAAAAAAAATTAAATGAAAGTTATGCTTCAAAGTTACATAATATACTGTGCCTCCGAATGAGTGGTATAATCCAAACGACAAACTAGTTGATATGATTTGGCTCTGTGTCCCCACACAAATCTCACCTTGAATTGTAATACCCACAAGTCAAGGGAGGGACCTGGGGGAAGGTAATTGGATCATGGGGGCAGTTTCCCCCATACTGTTCTCCTTATAATGAGGGAGTTCTCAAGAGATCTGATGGTTTTAAAAATGGCAGGTTTCCCTGAAATCTGTTTCTCTCTCTCTCCTATCACCATGTAACATGTGACCTGCTTCCCCTTCCACCATGATTGTAAGTTTCCTGAGGCCTCTCCAGCCATGAGGAACTGTGAGTCAATTAAACCTCTTTCCTTTATAAATTACCCAGTCTCAGGTAGTATCTTTACGGTAATGCGAAAGAATTTCTTCTATTATTTTGTCCTCAGAAGATCACTAAACATCTGTAAAGTTTCTGATTTCCCTACTGTCTCAATGAAGCTGATGATTATTCATTTCAAATAATCTATTAGAATGGATGCAAACTTAGAAAGCTGTAGATATCCATAGCATTGTCTAGATGACATTTCAATATCAATTTCACATTAAAGAAAAGTATGTTAATCTAAGAAATAATGTAGCAATTCTATGTTTTTAGCTATAATTTGAATGACGTGAGGTTAGCTCCAAATATTGACATTTTTCATATTATTTTAAATTATGTAAAACGAAGGAATGTGTAATTTTGTTAGAGACTCAGAAATAATGTCATGCACTTCAGTTAATTTTTATCACAAAAGAATATACCATAATTTAATTTTAAGTGATATGACATGTTATAATAATATTAATCCCAGTGGCATGGCACAGGGGACTGAATTAACATGTTTTAAAATTGAACCAGTATATCAATTCACATTAGACCTACAAACGCACCAGAACTTCTAATAGATTTCACTGCTGACTGTGGCATGTAAAAGTCTTTGGAATTTCACAGACACAATATTTCATAATTGTAATCATAATTTAAATCAGCTATAACAAAGTGTTGAACCTCTCTGGATGATACTCTAAAAATGATCATTAACAACTTAACTTCTATAAAAGGTAATTTATGCAGTCTATTTTCTGTTGAAGTCGTATATTATAAAAAGTTAAACACAATATTTATAGGGTTTATAAAATTTCCTATTATTTTTAATTGATACATAATGACAGTGGGTATGGGATATTCACAAGCATACAGAAGCATGTAGTGGGTTTTATTTCTGATGTGTACATTTTCTTTTCTTTTTTTTTTTTTAATTTCTTGTCTCCATTGCTTTTATATTCTGCAGCACACTTTCCTCTTATTTTGTTTAGTACATTTCAATGTGAAATCTATTATGAATCATTTCTTTCTTTCCATATACCTATACATACATTCAGACCATTCACATACATATCTATATACATGATACAAACATTTGAATGCAATATTAGAATCAGTTTATGGCGTTTGTCATGCTGAGACTTTCACTACCTTCAAACGTATTTAACTTTCCATGAGGTACACTGGATCAAGTAGAAAATGGATCAAGTAGAAAAGTAATTGTTTTCATAAAAATTAAAAAGTCTAAGGGTGAAATATGCTGAACTAAAGATTCCATTTTAGGCTCAATCACTGACACAAATTTGTAAAACTTCTCATTTCTTTACTCTACCTCGCACACAAGCAATTATCAGAGTTATATACACATTACAGTAATGAAGTGGAAGCCAGTGACCAAACTGGAATGAAATTAATAAAGATGAATAGCCCTTTTATATAAAAACAGACAAAATTATTTGTGTGCTATGATTCCAACTATGTAAAATCAGTACCCAGGAAAAAATAAATGAAAATAAACACCAAAGTAATGGTAGTGATAACTGTATGGCTTCATAGTTATTAATACTATATATTTTGAAACAACAAGCTTTTCAGGATAAAAATTCGTTTTCTTTTTATTTTCACAATACACAAAGAATTAGATAAAAAGTCAGATTTGCTTGAAGCTATTTTATTGCAATTGAAAGTATAGTGGAGTTTGGCAGATTTCCATAAGGATGGACTGAAATTAGCTTGTCCATGTCTGATGATGCTCATGCTAGAACTACCATTGGGTATTAGTGTTAATCAGGGTCTCTGTCTCACAATCACATCCCATTCCTCCTGAGGTTAGCGAAATTCTTCCTCAATGAATACAGGTTCCAAAGTTTTTTATAGTCACTGGAAAGACCCATAGGCATTAACAACAATATTACAATTCCATAATCCACACCGTAACAAAACTTCAAAGCTCTTCATAAACTGTGAGACTGATAGGAGTTTGACAAAACTGATGTTATAGGAATATATTAAAAGCCCAGACTTCACCACTAATGCAGTATATCCATGTAACAAAACTCTATTTGTACCCCTAAATTTATATAATTTTTTAAAAAATGTTTAAAATGCTTATCACTCATCTATGCTAAAAATACAACATTTAGCCAGGCATGGTGGTGTGCACCTGTAATCCCAGCTACTCAGGAGGCTAAGGGAGGAGAATCGCTTGAACCCGGGAGGTGGAGGCTGCAGTGAGCCGAGATCGCACCAGTGTACTCCAGCCTGGGCAACAGAGCAAGACTCTGTCTCAAAATAAAAAAGAAAAAAAAAAAAACCTCACCAATTCTAGTCCAAATGGTACTTATAGAATATTTAAAACTATTATATAAAATATTGCTTTCTTTATTTTACAGTAAACATATGTGTAAATACACACATATATATCTATGTGTATATGCATATATATATATGATAATATAAAATAATGACAAAGAAGTTTAAGTCTTATTTTGGAAAATCTCAGCTCTCTAAAAATAACAAACCACATACTATCTGACAAACTGATAACTAAAATAAAACAAAAATCAATTAAGCAAAAAGAAATTAAAGAATGGAAAAATAGTATCAATTGTTCAATTTTCTGGTGTAAATTTGTAAGTAAGAGCTAGGTTCTCTATTTCAATACAGACACAGGTCTTTTTAAATGTTCTTGATCTGTTATGGCTTCTGCAGGTATGGAATTCTCTTTCCATTAAGAACTTGTATGTATGCACACATCGCAACTGTACCTTCCTGCGAACTCTTTTTCTAAAATTTTGATCTTTTCTATAAAATCATGTTAATACATATGGGAAATACAGGTATTATGTACACCAAAGTATTATTAATGTGTATTCCATTGTTCAAGACCGTTGTGTAATACATTTATCAAGTAATATCGACCTATGTATCACATAAATTACTTTTACATTTTATAGTGGAAAATTTCTCTTGAGAGGTTTTCTGGTTATTCTTCCCAGAATAAATGCAGGATCTTGACATATTATGGGGTGGATGTCTTTGTAGGATTAGGCACAAAATACATCTTCACCTATAAAAGTAACTGAACCATGGTATAAAGTAATAACCAGGATTAATTCTGACCTGACTAATTCTGAGTAATCTGAATTGCACTCCAGCCTCTGCCCAACCCCTCCAGGCTTGCCAGAAGAAACTCTGCCAGTGAACACTGAAACCTGTCTTTCATCTTGAGGGCATCCTTGAGCCTCTGTATTAGCTCTGTGGCCTAATCTCAGGCTTCTTGTAGTATAAGACAAGTGAGTATGCGTCTATTGAAGCCACTGTAGTAGAGATTTCCGTTACTTGTACATGAAATCCTAACAGGCTGACTGCTTTTAAAACTGATTCAATATACCTCTTTGGGGTACCTTTCACCCTAAACCACTATAGCAAAACTTCTATTTTTGAGATGCCAAAAGTGACTAGAGTTGTTGAGGATTCTCATTATTTCAGTATTTTAATAATTGTCTGCTGTGGGACTACAAGAAATAAAAAATCAGGATCACTCACAAGTGGAGCAGCTGCAACTTCAGGACTTCCTCAAAGTCAGTCATAAAGGTAAACTGATTAAAAACAGTGCAGAGCCTGGGCGTGGTGGCTCATGCCTGTAATCTCAGTACGTTGGGAGGCTGAGGGGGCGGATCACCTGAGGTCAGGAGTTCGACACCAGCCTGGCCAACATGGCAAAACCTCGTCTCTACTAAAAATACAAAAATTAGCTGGGCATGGTGGGCACTTGTAATCCTAGCTACTCAGGAGGCTGAGGCAGAAGAATCCCTTGAACTAGGGAGGCGTAGTTTGCAGTGAGCTGAGACCACTCCTGGGTGAAAAAAGCGACACTCCATCTCAAAAAAAAAAAAAAAAAAAAAAAGAAAACTGCAGAGTTAAGCTACACAGCAGTCATGTTCTTGTTGACTGCTACCATCCTGAAAGTGCCAATCATTAAAGCTTTAGCAGTTTTGCGCATTTATCATCGTCTTTTACCCACTGTTATGCTCCCAAGATTAACTCATGGTTTCCTTTTTCCTGTTAGCTTAGAATGTTTTACGTAATAATTAGCGATCAACCCCCATTTTGCTGTCATGGGTGAGTGAAATGAGGATTATGAAGACTCAGTGATACCGCCCAAATAATAGTCTACCAAACAGTTAATACACGTAACAGACAAATAATAAATTACATCTTTATGTCTACATTAATTGTTCTGAGTCTTTTTTACACATTTTTCTTCATAGATATACTATCTGTAGCAAAGAATTCCAGTTTCTGATACAGTATGTATCCCTACTTTTTTCCTGTCAGAACCCTGATGTAGTTTGGGATGTCAATGTACACAGGTTAAATTATTCAAATTTTTTAGCTTCTCATAAAGCCAGAGCAGACAAAGTGACACAGTTCTGGGTAATGACATGAAGTTGAAAGGGGCATCTCTTTCCAAATTGAAAAACAGAGCATTGCTTTTCACTAATTTGTTCTTTCCTTCTTTCCTAGGTAGTTATCCTGACGATATGGGGCCTAGAAGTGTAGCAATCATCTACCGAAGAGGGAGCTAGCATGAGAGTAATAATAGCCAGTACAACACCAAACGGAAAAAAAAAAAAAAAAAAAAAAAAAAGAGCCCGAAATCTTGAAGGCACTCTTGAGTGTCTGTATTAGCCCTGTGGCCTAATCTCAGGCTCCTTGTAGTATGAGACAAGTAAATACGCTTCTATTTAAGTTCCTGTACTAGGGACTTCTGTTGCTAGCACATGGATTCCTAATATACTGATTGTTTTTAGAACTGATTCAATATACCCTTTTGGGATACTCTGGAACATGATACATGCCCAGTGCTTTGCTAAAGAGTGAATTCATCCATAGGACAGGGGGTGCACTAATATTCTCTGAGACATCTTTAACCTCTAAAATATTAGCCTCTAAAATATTCTACAGTGATTTACTTCTAGCTCTTGCAATCACAATTTATGAACCCCAAAGAGGGACAATTTGCCTGAATTTTTTTTATATGAATGGGAATCTGGGAGATATAGTCTAGATTCTGGATGTATTCAAAATTTCTGGGACATTTTAATTTTTTATGGTACAAGCAGAAAAAAATTGATTAAAATCAGAATCATCCCAGTGAATCTATAATAGCATACTCCAAAATATAAACCAGAAATGACCAAAAAAATAAAAAGAGAAAGAGCTGACAGAAAGTCTGGAGATCAGGTTCTTAAGAAATAAATACAGCTTTAAAGGAATTTAGGCTGGGCGTGGTGGCTCATGTCAGTAATCCCAGCACTTCGGGAGGCCGAGGTGGGTGGATCATCTGAGGTCGGGAGTTCGAGACCAACCTGGCCAACATGGCAAAACCCTGTCTCTGCTAAGAATACAAAAATTAGCTGGGCGTGGTGGTGCATGCCTGTAATCCCAGCTACTCAGGAGGCTGAGGCATTCTACTCTTGAGAATCGCTTGAACCTGGGAGGTGGAGGCTGCAGTGAGCTGAGATCGCACCACTGCACTCCAGCTTAGGTAACAGAGCAAGACTCTGTCTCAAAAAATACATACACACATACATACATATAAAAGGAAATTTAGAGTTTCTTGACGTTTTTGTCTTGTTTTGTTTTGTTTGAGACAGAGTTTCTCTCCATTGCCCAGGATGGAGTGCAGTGGTGCGATCTCGACTCACCAGAACCTCCGTCTCCCGGGTTCAAGCAATTCTCCTGCCTCAGCCTCCTGAGTAGCTGGGATTACAGGCGCACGCCACCACGGTTGGCTGATTTTTGTATTTTTAGTAGAGATGGGGTTTCACCATGCTGGCTAGGCTAGTCTCAAACTCTTGACCTCAGGTGATCCACCCGCCTCGGCCTCCCAAAGTGCTGGGATTACAAGTGTGCACCACCACGCCTGGTCAGAGTTTCTTTAAAATTTTTTTCTTTTTTTTTTTTTTTTTTTGCTGTCTAAAAAGTGTAACTTTGCATCTTGTTAAAAAACAAAGGGCTAAAATGCTCTAACCAATATATTTTTTTAAAATAATGTTCTAACAAATATTTTTAATCTGTGGATTACCTATATTAGAATAACTAGGAGTTGCTGGTACAACATGTAAATTTAAAAGACACACTCAGATTCATTTAAAAATGTAAAAACCTGAATTTCTGGGGATGGCACTCAGGATTCTCTTTTAAATAAATCACTCTGGTGATTCTTGTGTTTACCTTGGTGTGAGAACATCTACCATACCTGACACCATAGAATTCTTAATCTCTTGATCTAAAGTTTAAAGTTGACATTTGGCAATGACTTAGAATGTTGAGTATAAACCTTGTTTCTCACATTAAACACTCATAATCA
Organism: Piliocolobus tephrosceles; assembly: GCF_002776525.5. Classification (NCBI taxonomy): domain Eukaryota; kingdom Metazoa; phylum Chordata; class Mammalia; order Primates; family Cercopithecidae; genus Piliocolobus; species Piliocolobus tephrosceles. Next base: position 62,859,539 of record NC_045452.1, read on the forward strand.
ATTTCTTTCATATTTAATTTTAGTGTTCATTTTCCTAGGAAGCAGACGACTAATACATTATCTTATCTGAGATAGTCTCAGCCATGATATACTGATGGCACAATGAGACAAGGTCCTTCATAATATTTATCTTTTAATCCAAAGATATATTTTAAACACAGGCAATTACATCCAATGTAATTCAATTGGGGTGTACACGGGCAGGAACACTAATCAAATTGTAAAATTCGAGGTATTTGGATAATGAAAGAGAATATAGTAGTCTCAAAGAATTTTTCCAGTTACTGAAATTTAACATCACTAGTAATGTAGAACTTGCTTAAGATAAAGCATATTATACAGACAAAGCAAAGCTAAGAAGTTTCATTCCAAGTCTTGCAGTAAATTATGCATGTAAACACTGAAAAGACTGTAAGACTGTCCAATGGAATTATATACGTTGCCTGGAAATGTATATGTTGAAATCCTAACCTCCAATGTGATGACATTAGGAGGTGGGGCCTTTGGGGGGTAATTAGGTCATGAAAGTGGAGCTCTCATCAATGGAATTAGTGCTCTTATGAAAGATACCCCAGAGAGCCCTCCAGTCCTCTTTCTGCCGTGTGAGAATACAATGAGCAGATGGCAGTCTGCAACCTGGAAGAGGACCCTCACTAGAACCCAACCGTGCTGGTACCCTGATCTTGCACTTCCCTGACTCCAGAACTGTGAGAAATAACTTTATGTTGTTTATAAGCCACCCTCTCTATGGTACTTTGTTGATCAGGACAAACTAGACGGACTGATTAAAAAAAAGAGTAAAGCAAACGGGGAAACAAAGTTTGTGAGAGTTGTGTGTAAGGCACATAGAAACAAAAACTGGTAAATATAATAATAAATGACAAACTGAAAATCACAGGAAAAAAAGAAAAAATGTTTCATCTTAGTTGTATCAAAAAGAATAATCCATTTTTTCAAATACCAGTGCACTGAAACAGTAACTTTAGTAAAAATAAAAAACAAACAAACAAACAAACAAAAAACAAGAACTCATGGCTTGAAAACTGGTTTCTATTATAACTGGTGGCATAGCCAACTGACTGAACTCTCCAAGAAATATCTTTATCTATTTAACACATCAGTTGAAATAGCTACATTATTCATTGAGAATTATTATTAGAATGAGATATAGATCTAGTCTATTCTCAGATTAGCACAACATGGCTTTCATACTAAATGTGTCATTGGAGACACTTTGTTACACAGACAATATATTGGCATTTTTGATTGTATGATTTTCATCTAAATAGAGCAAGTGATATAATGAACAAAGATGAATAGGCACTCTGTGTGTCGACTTGATGTTATTAATATATATCACAAAGGTTGTTTTATACTAAAAGATGCTATGAAAGGACATTGGAAAAGAAACAAATTCTAAAAGTGGTTGCAATAACTATTTGTATTGGAAAACATCACAGAATATAATTATAAGAGCAGAGTAAGTATACTAAATTTTACTGAAGAAAATTAGTAGTGCCTAACCTTTTAAAATGCCAATAAGAAAACAACTTAATATTACCTTTTGTTGATGAGTGACAAAAGGTAATAATACCAGGTATAGAACATCTGATGTGAATAAAAATGTTCATCTCATCATAAATATTTTCTTTCCCATTTATTTGATATTCATCAATATCAAATTTATTTGATGAATATTTATATTTATAAATATCAAATAAATCATTTGAATCAAATATTCATTTGATAGTCGTGTTTGCATCCTTATACTATAGACATAAACCTTTACCTTTTGGTAAAAAAAAACCAATATCTTCTTGAGAGATTTTCATGGAACCTACTATTATCACAAATCCCTCAGAAAATCATGTCATATACCATATATTATATTACTACAAACGTGTTTCTAAATTTGACAATATATATCTAAATAGCTAATAGTGTTAACTAAATTATACCTCAAGTCATCACCACCCTGCTTCAGCATCAATAAGAAAGAACAAGAAGTTTCCTGATACACATATAATTTCTCTTGAATCATTTTTGATTCACATTGCACATATTAATAATCTCGTCCTTCCTTTCTCTGACAGTTGGCACAATATTTTATATCTTTAGCAAAGAAATGGCAATATAAAAAAACAGAAATATGTTATTAATTTAAATTAATGTCTATCTTTCCAGATAAAATAAGTTGTTTTTAATTTGATGGTGAAATTATTTTGTCTTTGAAACAGCAATAAAACTTAAACCTGTAAGATTGCTGTAAGTAAATTTAGTTGTGTTCTTTTCTTCTGAAACAATGCTGATATGGTTGACAATAATTTTGTCCTAATTTAGACATGGACTTTCACAGCATTGAAACGTATACTAATGTGACAGAATTAGTAAAGATTTTTATATTTAATTTTACTTGCAACTCAAAATATCAAGCTTTATAAATTGTGAGATTAACATAATAAATTTCCCTTGTTTCAATTTTAACTATCTTCAAAACAAAAAGAATCAATGTTTTACATGTATGTTCACACCAAATTTCGTTAGTAATAACATTTTCAATATCCTCTATAATTTTAAGAAGCTAAAATCTTCATCCTGCAGCTTGTCATCGAATTATAAAATTGTACTGACTTTTTTTTTTTAATCCAATCCTCTTATTTTCAGAGACAAAATCTGAGACCCTAAAGGACTGAAAGACATATGTACAGCTGATGTACCTAGATAGTAGCAGCGTACATTCCTAGCAAGGCAATGAAGCCCAGCCATACCAGCCTTTAGTTTGTGGATTTTTATTCTATTCTATTCTATTCTATTCTATTCTATTCTATTCTATTCTATTCTATTCTATTCTATTCTATTCTATTTTTTAGACAGAGTCTCCCTGTATCACCAGGTTGGAGTGCAGTGGCACGATCTCAGCTCACTGCAACCTCCTCCTCTCGGGTTCTAGTGATTCTCCTGCCTCAATCTCCCGAGTAGCTGGGATTACAGATGGTTGCCACCATGCCTGACTAATTTTTGTATTTTCAGTAGAGACAGGGTTTCGCCATGTTGGCCAAGCTGGGCCTCGAACTCCTGACCTCAAGTGATCCATCTGCCTCGGCTTCTCAAACTGCTGAAATTACACACATGAGCCACTGTGCCCTGTCTAGTTTGTGGCTCTTCTAATTTTGTTTTATAGCTAATTTCTTTATTCTACTAAATATATGTTTTAGGCATCAATTATTTAATACAAATTTATCAGTAACAAAAAATAAGTTCATAGGTAGAAATTTTCACATATAATTGAAGAATTTAAAGGCTGAAAGTTTTCAAAAGTTTTTTTTTTTTAAATACTGTATTTTAATTACCTTTATTTGCTTTTACTCAGAACAGAAAGGATATGTTAAGAAAATTACAAATTTCCAGCAGGAAAAGTGAAAGCTAATTTTAGTTACTCAGCAATATCAAGTGTGTATAGAAGATATAATTTAGAAAGCCAAAATAGAGCGTTTCTTTTAAAAATTACATTTCTGTTCTTGTACATTTGCTGAGGAGTGCTTCTTAGCAAACTATCACAAGAGCAGAAAACCAAACACCACATGTTCTCACTCATAGGTGGGAACTGAACAATGAGATCACTTGGACTCGGGAAGGGGAACATCACACACCGGGGCCTATCATGGGGAGGGGGGAGGGGGGAGGGATTGCATTGGGAGTTATACCTGATATAAATGATGAATTGATGGGTGCTGACGAGTTGATGGGTGCAGCACACCAACATGGCACAAGTATACATATGTAACAAACCTTCACGCTATGCACATGTACCCTAGAACTTAAAGTATAATAAAAAAATAAATTAATTAAAAAAATACATTTAAAAATTATATTTAACGTATATTGAGTGTTTTCCAAAACAGAAATAGATCTCTTAATTTACGCACACATAGAACCTAAACTTGGGGGAAGGGCTAATATTCCCTAATAAGATCTAAGCTGTCTATAAACACAGTAAATTATTCTTGTAAAAACTCAGCCTATCAAATGGTCAGAACCATCCCCAGCAGCAACAGAATCTTGTCACTAAAACTCAAATTACTCACCAACACTTCTGAGGTTACTGGAGTGAAACCATCTCAACAAAAGCTGGTTTTTCATTAAGTTTGTGTTCTGGGATGCTTTGTCTATTACATATAGGCTTCCTTATGAGATACAAGAATTATATAAAGCCTATCTGATAAAAACACACAGAATAACCAACTTCTTGTGGTTGAAAGTAAATTATTTTCAATGAGAAACTACATTTAAAAATATATCCAAATGTAGTAATGATAACTATTTCTTTCCTTTATTGTAATATTACAAAGTGTAGATTCAAATATATTTAATTTTAGTTGAAAATATGCTTGGTTTTGAGATAGGGAAAAGAAATAACCATAGGATTCTTTAATCTTTTTTTAAAAAAAGGGTATTAAAATCCAGTACCTCACTAATATTTCAAAAGACATTTTATTCTTTTAACAAAATGCCTCTTTTAAAGAAGCCACAGTCTATTTTTTATGCAACCCCTTGAGGAATTGCAGAAAGCAGAGAATTAAATAAAGGTTGGTTTTATAGGCATTGAATCAGAATATTAAATCAGTGTGTCTAATTCACATAGAACAATGCCTTTTGGACAAAAAGGAAATCCCAAACCACAGGACCTTATAACTGTACACAAAGTTTTCATCACATTTACTGCGCAAATATTAAATCATTTTATTTAAAAAATTAGATTTCACTAAAAAAATTTGAATTTTGCAAATTTTTCTATCCATCTATTTATCTATCAATAATCAATGGATGTGAAAATATAAAAATTATAAGACGTACTTATAATTTTAAAGTTATAATTTGTTTAAATGAAACTGATATTTTATCTAAATATAACATTCCTCTATCAAAACATGTTTCTACCAAAATAAATATGTTAAATTCCTCACATGATTTTTTTCTTAAAAAGTCAGCTAAAACTTGTGAATTATCTACCAATTAAGTAATATCTCCTTAATAAATTCTATGTTCTTTACATAATAATTTTTTCACAACTAGCCACATATAAACTTTCAATATATTCATATTCTAAAAAATTGGCAATGTAGAGTTTACATTGGAACTAGCTACATTTAAGCTTATAATTTTAAAAACAGAACAGTAGAAATTCAGAATTTTTATCTTGATCTTTAAGAAAGAAACTCATTATTAAGCCAACCAAAATCTTGTTGCATTTTCATGTATTCCTCATACATTTATATATCACTAAGAAATATAAAATGTTTCATATCTGCGAATGTTGACATTATAGAGCCAATAAACCTACAAGTTCCTCTAAATGACAGATATTGCAATAACTTAGTACAGAATAGGGTACTTTAGAAACTTGAACCCTAAAATGAATATTCTCAAAATATTTATTCTGGATATTTAAAAGCACTTTTGTAATTTGTTCAGGGGATACAATTTTATTTGAAAATATTATAAAGTAAAAAATTTCAGCCGGGAGTACTAATAACACCTCACATGATTAACCATCAAACCATCTAACATGGTTAAACGTTTTCACAGGAATGAATGTAAATAAATGTAGATACTCAAAAATTCTTCTGTGCCCTGATAAATATTTATCCTTGTCTTTTGTCATAAGGTCTATTACCTGCAATCTCACCACAGAGGGAGGTGGGAAGGGGCACCTCCAAGAAGGTCCGCTAGATCAAGGTAGTGAACTAGTTGTTTCTGGACGGAAAACATTTAATTAAGATCATTTCCGATTTTGTGTCTCCCTCTGTGCAGATGAAAAGGCTCACTGTAGGGAAGAAAAAGGGCCCCCCATTGTCTGTAAACAGGATAGAACAAATATCCTGCAGCTCCAAACAAGGAAACCCAGGCCCCCCTGCTGGCTAGTAATGGGGAGGAAGTTATCTCCTACAGACTTCAGAGATAAGTCCAAGAAAGGCATGTTGGTGTGAGAATCATGGGCACACTGTGAAGCAAGAGGAAACAGAGCTAAATCATCCATTATGGCTTAGTTCCACAGTTGTCTCATGATGCAGACAGATTCCTGAACACAAAATGGTTGGGACTCTACATATCAAAAATCATGGCTGTTATCTTTCTAAAGTGTGTGTGGAGTGGCAGGGGCACTAATCCTTCTGATAGCTTAGCAGCAGAGTCATATATCTATAAACTTCTCTTGTGCACCCAATGATGAATATTATGTTATTACATAATATGAAAAAGACATTTATGAAAAAGACGGTGTTTTTCCATTGAATCACAAACATTAAATTATCACAATAAATTAAATTATCACAACACATCACTTTATTATATGTCCTTTAATGAAGAGTCCTTTAAAAGAGCCCTTTAAAGGAGTCCTTTAATGAAGAAAATATAATGGATTCTACATGTTCCCAAACCATCAAACATTGAGAGGCATAGTTTGGCAGCCCAATTTATAATTTTGAGCCACACTGTTTTACGAAATTAGAATGATATTTTTATGGAAAACCTGACTCATCCTTCATTTGACAGCATCTTTGGAAAGTTATAGAAAATGAGTTTGAAAAACCTGACACATTATGAGTCTATCCAACAATGTTTGCTTCCAGGAAGTTTTTACATTTCATCTCTGAGTTTTTAAGTCCATGCTCATAGGAAAAAATATAATTATAAGTAATGTTTGATTCATTAAGTCTTCTGACTTCTTCCTATTTAAAATAAGTAAATAAATAGATGCCACCATTTTGGTGTAAGAAAATTGCATTAGTAACCCTCCCTATTGAGCTGGGTCTGGTGGCACCTGCCTAGAATCCTACCTACTTGGGAGGCTGAGGCAGGAGGACCATTTGAGTCCAGGAGTTCAAGTCCAGCCGGGGCAACATAGTGAGACTCTGTCTCAGGAAACAAACAAACAAGAAACAACAACAACAACAACAAATTCTCCCCTTTGGCTGAGCTTTGCATTTGGAAAACTTCCCTTCTGTCCCTTCAGAAACTGTTCATTAGCAGATTGTTCTTGTTTTTGCTTTTTCTCTATATTGTTGGTGGAAACATTGGAATTTCAGATAAATCTTATTGAGAAACAACATCATTCTGAGTGATATAAATATGGTGTCCAGTGGCAATGATTTGCTTCATTTTTCAACTTAACAGAATATTTTTTAGTGAAAATGTAAAGGTGGGCTAAAGGTAGGAATAATTTTTAACACTAAAAAATATTGTTTAAAGCAAATTTGTATAAAAGAAAAACTGATGGTAATAGTTATAAATTTACACATTTAAACCTAAGAATCTATGCTTATCATAAACTGACTCTTTGATTATAAAATAAAGTAGCAATTATGTAAAAGGATCATAGAATGTAAAGTAGCAGAACACAGTACAGGTTTCATATCAATGAAATATATGGAGACATAATTATGCTATAAAGACATAATGAACCTGATCCCCCTTCTCACTAGCTGTGGGTGTATAGTGACGCTGTCCAGGCATTCTGATTCTCAGCTTCCTATCTGAGAAGGTGCAATGATAAGATGCTACCTTCCTTACAATACAGGCTTATGTTGAGAAGAAAAAGATACGCTGTCATTCAGTATCTCATCCATCAGAAGGCGTCTGTGGGTCTCTCTCGGACTCATTGAGAAACACTCCAATTCTCTTCTCCTCCCGGGCACATAGGAGGAATGTACTTCCTCCCCATTTAAAATGAGAAGTACCCACGTGACCTGTGTTAACAGTGAACTACTGTTCATCAGCGTCCCTTTCTTCTCTGTAACATGAGTCAATATGGTGCTTCCCTGAGTCTGGGCTGCAAGTAACTATAACATGCAGAGTACCCCTTGCTCTACAAATGAAAAGTAAACCCACCGGGGCTGGTGACTCACGCCTGTAAATCTAGTACCTTGGGAGGCCGAGGTGAACAGATCACTGGAGGTCAGGAGTTCAAAATCAGCCTGGCCAACATGGTGAAACCCCACCTCTACTAGAAATACAAAAAATTGGCCAGGCATGGTGGCAGGTGCCTGTAATCCCAGCTACTCAGGAGGCTGAGGCACAAGAATCACTTGAACCTGGGAGGCACAGGCTTCACTGAGTCGAGATCATGCCACTGCACTCCAGCCTGGGCAACAGAGCAAGACTCTGTCAAAAAAACAAAAAACAAGGGAAAGGAAAAGTAAACCCTTGTCAAGATAAACCAGTGAAATGTGGGGATGGTTTATTACTACTGCAGCATAGTCTATAGTATTCTGACTCACAAAATATATACATTCCGAAGGTTAAAATTATAAAGGTTATACCCAAAGAACAAAAATAAATATAAAATCTTTCTTGCCACAGTTTCCCTTCTAGATACATAGTATGATAGATTGTCATCTCACTTATGCCGCATTTTTGAGGCCCACAGTTCCAACTACCAATGTCGATACTCTAATGTTTTTCTGTTACCCACTCATGTTCATAACAGGAAAATTAAACTGAATCATAAATTAACTGTGCAAATATTTTTACAAAGACAAAAATGGGAGCAATACTAAATCTTAACTTTCTTGAACTAAAGCTTCAATAAAACTGAAATTTTCAATTATAAACTGATGTTTAAAGAAGTGAATTTTATAACAAAAAAAATCTGGGAATGTCTCCATCAAAGTCCATGTTCAAAACAAATAAATATGACTCAAATGACCACATGCTATGTACATGAAAGTGATCTGCAAACTACTATATCATATAAAATGGAAATTTCATGAAAAATAGTAACCATTAACACGATGACAACTGTGACTTAAATTCCATACTTTAAATTCACCAACCTTTGTGAACTTTTCTCAGCCTTTACTCAAAATGCAGCAAACGTACCACACAGATGTGTTTTTATGATATGTCTTAGTAAAGATGTACGCCTATAATGCTGCGGCATGTCTATATTTGCAAAAAGCTATTTGGGAATACTTCTTTTACTGGACTTCCTCTGGCATAATTTATACACCTCAAGGCTTTTCAATGGATGTATTCAAGGCTTTATTACTTGTAATTTCTTTTTTTCTTGAGACAGAATCTCACTCTGTTGCCCAGGCTGGAGTGCAGTGGCATGATCATGGCTCACTGCAGCCTAGACATCCCAGGCTCAAGTGATCCTCCCACCTCAGCCTCTCAAGTATCTGGGGCTACAGGAGCGCACCACCACGGTTGGCTAATTATTTTGTATTTTTTGTAGAGATGGGGTTTTGCCATGTTGCCTAAGCTACATTACTTGTAATTAAAGAAAAAACATATTCAATTAAAATATGAGAGCAGGCCAGGTACGGTGGCTCACACCTGTAACCCCAGCACTTTGGGAGACGGAGGCAGGAGGATTGCTTGAGGATAGGCGTTCAAGACCAGCCTGAGCAACATAGCAAGACCCTGTCTATACAAAAAATAAAAATTAGCCAGATGTGATATCACACACCTGTAATCCAAGCTACTTGGGAAGCTGAGGCTGGAGGACCGCTTGGGCCCAGAAGGTTGAGGCTGGAGTGAGCCATGATCTCACTACTGCACTTCAGTCAGCCTGGGTGACAGAGTAAGACCTTGTCTCTAAAAAATATGTTCTCATATATGTATAGACACACACACACGTATATATATATATACACACACACACACACACACACACATATATATATAAGCATGAGAACAATTATTTTTGAGAACTTGCCATATTCAAAGTACTTACTGTATCCAAACTAGAAGCTCTCAATGCTGAATTCACATTAGGATCACCTGGGAGGTTTCTAATAAATATCAGAGGCTGAGCCCCACTTAAGACCAATTACATTAGAATATCTGCAAATGGGACCTGAGTATTTGCACCCTCCCACTTTTCCCCTTCCCTCCCCCAAGTAGGAGGATTAATGGGTCATATGATAAGTGTATGTTTTCCTTTTTTTTTTTTTAAGACTGCATATATTTAAAGTGTATAATTTGAGAAGTTTTGGCATAGGTAGATACATGTAAGCTATCAGTAAAATCAAGATTTATCACCCATACATGATTATTTGTTAATCTTCTGCAGTGTTTCTAAGATGCAGCCAAAGTTGAGAAACAGGGGGCTTCAGGGAGACAAAGAGGTAAGTCGTGATCCCTCTCTCTAATCACATAACATCATTTGTGTGAGAGCAGCAATTAGATAATTCTAACTAAAATACAAGGGAGACTAAAAAAGTCTAAATACAGAAACAAGCATTATTCTTTTTCTTGAGATACTCAAGAAAAAAGTAATAGGATGAGAAAAAACTTCCCATTTAGAGTTAGCCATGGCCAATTACATATAACCTAATGAATGACATATTTCTATTTACATATAAAAATCGTTTATATTTTACAACATTGTTATATGACAAAACACTCATCATATTCAACATTTGAATAACTGTTACTTTGAAATAAAAATTTAAAATATTTTTGAAAACATTCTTTTAATAAAAATAGCTATCTTTCCTTTGCATTGTATAAATACAACAGTATTTCAAAACAATATTTAAAATATATCCCAGTGAAAGTGAATCAGTGTTAATTTTGCTGTTAAATATAATTACCTCTCTATAGAGAAATACTTATTAGAGGGTACTTCAGAATTTTGTTTATTTAAATATTCAAGAAAGCCTACATCAAGCAAAATTTTATCTTACTTTTAATATTCAGATAGTTATTTTAACTCTTCCTGTATGTAATTTGATTCAACCCGGCTCTCTTGTCATAATTAAGGTTATGATGAATGACTTTGTCATGTTTATTTGTATGTATTTATTGCTACAGTTATTTCCTGTCAGTCACTGACTAACTCCATGAACTTGGTAATTCATTCGGTCTCTCTGGCACTTTATGCAATGTGGACATTGGGTTAGATGCACTCAAAAAAATCACTACCCTATGTATCAATAGGGTTTTATAATTATATATTCAGAAACTTGCCCTCATGCGATAGGAACCATCCTAACATTTAGAAAAGGGATGTTTTAAACCACTCGCTCTCACATAGTGTTTCTTAAATGTAAACAGTACAGCCCCTCTTTGGAAGAAAAGTGTTCACAGATCTTCTGTGAGGGCCGAAATTAGTTTTTATAAGTTTAAATGCAAAACTGCATTTGAATTCCTAAGGCTTATAATCTTCTAAAACTATAAAATCCAGAGAAATGCATACAATATAAACAAAGCCATGAAACAAAACTTATAGCTCTTCCCACTCAATTGAACTGGAAAGTTGAATATTTTATTTTTCAAGACCTGGGAGAAGAATGTCTTGATACTATGTCAATTGAAAATAATATTTACTTCATCTATGTTTGAAAAATCTTGCAACCGTTGTACATTTAATCTAGTTTCCTTAATGAATGGAATGGTCAACCAATCTATTCTTTAGTTCAAAAAATTTGTCACTGACAATGTTTGCGGAATAGTACATATCACATTATCAAGAGTAAATAAATGTACCTTGACATTTAGAAAGAAGTAACTAAGAACAGTTACAATTTTAAAAACGTAATTGTAAAGACTTAAAATTTGACTCAAAACTTTCAACTATACAAAAGTATAACAAGGAAAATCTATCCTGGCTGCTTTTCATACGATAAAGACTAGGAGAAAGACTACAATCTCTATGTGAGCCAAGTTGTATGAAGCAGCTACTAAATTCGTTCACTCTCTCTCCATCTGAAGTCTTCCATGAAGCACTCATGACTCTATTTCTAACCTTAATTTTGGAGGTTACAAATCAAATATCCAATTACATGCTTTTTTAAAAAAACCCTGAAAATTGCATCCTCATAAATACTTCAATATAGATACCTCAGGAAAAATCATAATTATACACCCTTGGAGGTAAATTACATGTATGCAATCAGTTTGGAATCAAGTCAGAATAATCTGCTTCTATCAATAATAGTTACAGTTCATCATGTCTTTTAAATTCCTACTCAGGACACAAACCATTGTTTACCTAAGTTGGTGCAGATTCTGGTGTAGTAAATCTCATAGTATTAAACAGCTACAACTATTATTCTAAACAAGTCCCTGATACTTCAGGTCTCAACATTCAGGAAACATAGCTTAGACTAGGTCATTTCTAAGTTGTATTTATGAATTCCATTTCCATAGTATTCTAATACAAAACTTCAAGAGTGCCAATAAGTTATCAACTAAAGAATGTCTTCTCCTCAGTCTGACCCACTCAGGTGATTGATCGTATGCTCCTGCTTAGTCTAGCCCTTTGCCTTTTCAAAATAATGACCAGAAAACACTGGTTGAATACCCACTATGTGTCAGAACATAATCTAAGTATGAAGAAGCCATAATGCACATTAATTAGATGTGATTAAATTCAGGGGAATGAGGATGATGGAGATGGAGAAGGGGAATAAATTGAGAAGAGATAAACGTGGTACTGGGCTGTGAAGAAAACTGAATGTATCATGAGGATTTGGGTTTTTTCCTCTAAGCAAAGCAAAATCAAAATCAAAAGCAATGGGTGACTGTCATGATCATATGCAAATTTTAGGAATAACTCTGATAGGAATGTACTTGATGGACAAAAGAGGTAGGGATGTAAAAGTAAGTAGGGTTTTATAAAAAATCAAAAAGCTTATGTTGTGGTCCTAAAACTGAGATAATAAATACAAAGGTAAAGAGAAGTTTGGGATAAATGTAAAGATGTAATCAATAGGACTTTTATGAAGTTTGCTTAAGGATAGGATAAAGATATAGCATAAAATATTAATTAAATAAAGGTTATATATTGACAGCTTATTAAGTTTCTAGCATAGATTGGTATCAGCCATCAGGCAGGATAGGAAATAGTAGGAGAGGTAGGTTAGGATAAAGACTGAGCTCATTAAAGTTTTGGTTGTCTTCAGGTCATCGAATCAAAAATATATCAATGTCAGTTGGAGATGTTGAACTTTGGAGAATTCAAGCAAAAGATTAAGAGTTCTTTCGTATGGAGGTTAAAGGTCCTATCTCTTGCAGGGAGACAGCTTTTTCTACCTCTTAGCATGGTGCCTAGCAGATAGTTGGTTTTCAAAAATGTTTGATGGCTGGCGGGATGAATGCTATATCTCTAATTCTGGTAGAAATTTGTCTTGGCTTTTACAAACTATATCAAAGTTTCTAAAAATAAAAGTGGGGGATAAAATTCATGAGACAAGAAAGTCATTATATTTTACATTTAAGAAGTTAACGTCACAGAAGATCACAAAAGGACTGAGAAGGAAAGCTGATAGAGGAAATGGACTGGATGATGGAAAAGTAGAAGATGGTGGGAATTGCCTTGGGAAAGAATAACAATACTAAACACTTCCTTCAAAGACTGGAAGATATTTCTAAAGGTCAGATTCTTAAAAGTAGAAATGCTGAACTAAACAGATCCTTAAATCTTATATTTGGCCTTAGTCTTACCCCACTGTAGTTGATCTTTCACACTCTCAAAGATTCATCTTCCTATATAGGGTCTACTCATGTAACTCACCAGCTCATATTCAATAGTTTTATGCCTAGTGTATAAATCCAAATGGATCACTTGGGCATTTTAAGAATTTACACAAACTAGCCTCATCTCTGTCCAGCAAATAGAATATAAGCGTTTGGGTGAGGGAGAAAGGACAAGATGGAGGAAGGTGAACAAGAAGGCATAATCCATGTTGCTTCCAGGTTCTTCCTCACCAACTTTCCCAGGCGTGGGAAAATGCAGCCCGTGCCCGGGAAGATGCAGATCAACCGAGCATGCACCAGGTGACTTCAATTGGAAGAGATTGAAACTTACCCGGCCACGCCTATGGAGACGCCTCATCACGCCCTTAACCCGCCCACTGCTCTCCCCCTTCCAGTACCAATGCATAAAAGTCCGCTGTGGCAGGAGCCAGCGTGAGTTCTTTGCCGCACCCCCCCCCCCCCCACACCAGCGGACCGGAGAACCTCACCAGAGAGCGCCAGTGTGACTTCCCTGGCCCCCCGCACCTGAGGACCAGAGAACCTCGCCCGAGAGTGTGTGCATATTTGCAATAAAAGGCTGCTGCTTTCTTATGTAATTTGGCCTCATGTTTAATTATTTAGCTCTCATAAATTAAATTAAACAAAACAACAAGAACATGAAATTTGAATATTATGATGAATTGTGCTAAATTGATACAACTATATCCGGATAAGTCTATGACAAGGATTATGTATTGTTTTCAAATATTTCCAAAGTATTTTAAAAATCAACCATAGTCAAACCCTGGTGTATACAACCTGGTACACTTAGAAATATTTTCATAGAAATAAATCTCAGAATTTTAAAAATGGTATGAGGAATAGACTAGGTTTTGGATAGCTATGATGGCTCATACTCGGAAGGTTGTGGGTTTACGGGAATGAGGGCAAGGAACACCTGGCCCACCCAGGGCGGAAAACTGCTTAAATGCATTCTTAAGCCACAATTAGCATGAGCGATCTGTGTCTTTAAGGGAGTGTTCCTGCTGCAGTTAACTAGCCCAACCTATTCCTTTAATTCGGCCCATCCCTTCATTTCCCATAAGGGATACTTTTAGTTAATCTAGTATCTATAGAAACAATGCTGATGACTGGTTTGCTGTTAATAAATATGTGGGTAAATCTCTGTTTGGGGCTCTCAGCTCTGAAGGCTGTGAGACCCCCGATTTCCCACTTCACACCTCTATATTTCTGTGTGTGTCTTTAACTCCTCCAGCGCTGCTGGGTTAGGGTCTCCCTGACCGAGCTGGTCTCAGCATATATATAACTCCACAGAAAATGTTGTAAAGTTCAATGTGAATATAACATCCTTAATAGTACCACACAGATATCAAGCAATAAAAAATAGTATATATTGTCAGGCCTCTGAGCCCAAGCCAAGCCATCGCATCCCCTGTGACTTGCACGTATATGCCCAGATAGCCTGAAGTAACTAAAGAATCAAAAAGAAGTGCAAATGCCCTGCCCAGCCTTAACTGATGACATTCCACCACAAAAGAAGTGAAAATGGCCGGTCCTTGCCTTAAGCGATGACATTGTCTTGTGAAATTCCTTTTCCTGGCTCAAAAAGCTCCCCCACTGAGCACCTTGTGACCCCCACTCCTGCCCGCCAGAGAAGAAGCTCCTTTGACTGTAATTTTCCTTTACCTACCCAAATCCTATAAAACGGCCCCACCCTTATCTCCCTTCGCTGACTCTCTTTTCGGACTCAGCCTGCCTGCACCCAGGTGAAATAAACAGCCATGTTGCTCACACAAAGCCTGTATGGTGGTCTCTTCACACGGATGCGCGTGACATATATAATTCTTACTTTGGAATATTCTTTAAAATTCTCAAGTAAACAAAAAGGAATTGAGCTAAGGTATGTAATAAAAGTAAGCTTCCAGCTATGCAAGAGGAACATATTAGCAAATCTGCTGACCGAGAGAGGAGAACCAAATCATCTTCTCAAGAGATTTTAAAACATTAATTTATATGTAATCGAGATTTATAGAACATCAACAGAAACTTCTGATAATCAAATATAGTTAATTAAGAATAGAATTACTTCTAATGAAAAAGAATAAAGCTTACACAAATAGTCAAAACAGTACTCAAATTACAATCATGAAAGTCATTCTTAATAAAATCAGAAAGAATAAAGAATTGTTCAGTTATTTCATGTTACACTGAAAGACATAGCCAAGGCAATAAGTAGTGAACTCAAAATTGATAAAAGTATGATGCTAAAAAGGAAAAAAATAAAAGTATCTAAAATTGTTATTATTTTTAGAAAATACGATTTTCTATCTGCAACCACAAAATAACTGACTGAAGAATAATGACCTTTAGTAGAAAGCTAAATGAGATATAAGTATACAAAATAGGCACATCTTAAGAATTCCAAAAAATAATTCAAATACAATAGATAATTTTGTAATATGTCACTTATGAGCTAGGCACTGCTCTATACACCTAACTTGTATCAACATGTTTCATCCTCAAGACAACCCCATCAGCTAGGTATGTATTATTAGCTCCATTTCGCAGATGAGAAAGGAAAGCCCAGAGGGAGTAAAGGATTTGCCCAAGTTCACACAGAGAACAGGTGTTGGAGTAGGCATTTATACCCAAGCTGCAGAGGAAGTGGGGTCAGACGAGGCGAACCTGCATTTCACATCATCATCACACTCACTTCTTGAATTTTTACAGTAGGTTGTGTGTTCATATACTGAAAACATTCACCAATTTATATAAAAGGTTAATAGGTTGCATTAGGCGGTAAGAATATTTTTTTATTTGTATTTATGTGCTTCTAATTTATCTATCCGTTATGACCATAATATCATTTGTAGTAAGAAAAAATATAATAAATGCAATTTTGAAGCACATTGTTTGGGTTATGAGCTCAGATGAAGAACTATCTGTATTTTAGACAACTCCTTCATGTTCAACAGCATTAAAAGACTTTGCACCATCTGACTGACAGTGTGATTGTCACAAACTTAAGCATAAAGTTTTGAGGGAGATAGTTCTTGCCACATAATTATAAAGAAGAAGAAGAATGACTTCAAGTATCCTACCTCAAAACTTGAGAAGACAAACTCTTAATGACGATGATCTCCAAAGTGAAGATAGACCAGCTTATCAAAGTTTCAAATATATGAGGGTACTGAATTGTATATCATTTCAAAACACAGTTAATTATGTATCTATGGAAGGCTATAGGTTGTATTTTTATAATTTCACTATAAGAAAATAAATGATACATAATTATCTGAAAAGATAGTTTTATGTGTATATTCTGATATACAATTCTCCCTTTATATTGTTTACAAAATGTTTTCCAGTAGTCTATTTTCAGAAATTTTGCCTTTTACCAGATTTTCGAGTAAAGTGATTAAATAATTCCCAGGCTTACATGCCATATATTTACATCTCAGGATTATAATTTTTAAATAAAATAAAAAGAAATTATTTAGTGATTCGAGTTTTTCTTATAAAATTTAAAACATGAGTGAAGAAGAGTAAATCAAGTTTCTCATTTCAATACTCAGAAAGTTATACTCATTATGGATAAACAAATATGGTTACATAATAAGATGTTCTGCTTACCGTTTGGATAGAATGCTTGCAATTTATTTGGACAATTATCCCAGTAAAATTCCTGAAGATCTGAAAAATAAGAATGATTGAGGAAGATTAATTAAACCTATTTTGTATATCATTTTATAATATATTAATTCCATGTGATCTTTGACTCATATTCATTCCAGGCTCCTACAGGGATACATTCAGGCTCATAATTTTCATTTAATATGAATATTAAGTAAACTTAGGAAATAGTACATGTCTTTTATTTATTCACACACTCTTTTAAGTGCTAGGAGCTACCTTTCCAGCCTGACTGCACTCAACCTCAACTCTGACCTTCATGAATCACACTGTGCAGTTAAAAGAAATAATTCATTCTAAATTCTGACTTGATACTTCCCTTAAACAAAATAGACAGACTGTACCATTATGCTCATAATTTTTTTTTATTGTATTTTAAGTTCTGGGATACATGTGCAGAATGTGCAGGTTTGTTACATAGATATACATGTGCCATGGTGGTCTCCTGCACCTATCAACCTGTCATCTACATTAGATATTTCTCCTAATGCTATCCCTCCCCTAGTCCCCCATGCTCCGATAGGTCCTGGTGTGTGATGTTCCCCTCCCTGTGTCCGTGTGTTCTCATTGTTCAACTCCCAGTTATGAGTGAGAATGTGTGGTGTTTCGTTTTCTGTTCCTATTAGTCTGCTGAGAATGATCTTTCTAGATTCATCCATGTCCCTGCCAAGGACATGAACTCATCTATGGTGTATATGTGCCACATTTTCTTTATCCAGTCTGTCATTGATGGCCATTTGGGTTGGTTTCAAGTCTTTGCTATTGTGAATAGTGCTGCAATAAACATATGTGTGTATGTACAGAATTATAGTAGAATGATTTATAATCCTTTGGGTATATACCCAGTAATGAGATTGCTGGGTCAAATGGTATTTCTGGTTCTAGATCCTGAAGGAATCGCCACACAGTCTTCCACAATGGTTGACCTAATTTTTACTCCCACCAACAGTGTAAAAGGGTTCCTATTTCTCCACATCCTCTCCAGCATCTACTTTTTCCTGACTTTTTAATGATCGCCATTCTAACCGGCATGAGTTGGTACCTCATCATGGTTTTGATTTGCATTTCTCTAATGACCAGTGATGATGAGCTGTCTTCATATGTTTCTTGGCTGCATAAATATCTTCTTTAGAGAAGTGTCTGTTCATATTCTTCACCCACTTTTTAATGGGGTATTTTTTTTCTTGTGAATTTGTTTAAATTCTTTGTAGATTCTGGATATTAGCCCTTTGTCAGGTGGATAGATTGCAAAACTTTTCTCCCATTTTGTAGGTTGCCTGTTCACTCTGAAGATAGTTTCTTTTGCTGTGCAGAAGCTCTTCAGTTTAATGAAATCCCAATTGTCCATTTAGGCTTTTATTGCCATTGCTTTTGGTGTTTTAGTCATGAAGTCTTTGCCCATGCCTATGTCCTGAATGGTATTGCCTAGGTTTTCTTCTAAGGTTTTTATGGTTTTAGGTCTTACATCTAAGTCCTTAATTCATCTTGAGTTAATTTTTGTATAAGGTGTAAGGAAGGGGTCCAGTTTCAATTTTCTGCATATGGCTAGCCAGTTTTCCTAACACCATTTATTAAATAGTGAATCCTTTCCCCATTGCTAGTTTTTGTCAGGTTTGTCAAAGATCAGATGGTTGTAGACAGGTGGCGTTATTTCTGAGGCCTCTGTCCTGTTCCATTGGTCTATTTGGTAACAGTACCATGTTGTTTTGGTTACTGTAGCCTTGTAGTATATTTTGAAGTCAGGTAGCATGATGCCTCCAGCTTTGTTCTTTTTGCTTAGAATTGGCTGTGCTACGCGTGCTCCTTTTGGGTTCCGTATGAAATTTAAAGTAGTTTTTTCTAATTCTGTGAAGAAAGTCAATGGTAGCTTGATGGAAATAGCATTGAATCTATAAATCACTTGGGTATATGGCCATTTTCATGATATTGATTCTTCCCATCCTTGAGCATGGAATGTTTTTCCATTTGTTTGTGTCCTCTCTTATATCCTTGAGCAGTGGTTTGTAGTTCTCCTTGAAGAGGTCCTTCACATCCCTTGTAAGTAGGATTCCTAGGTATTTTATTCTCTTTGTAGCAGTTGTGAAAGGGAGTTCACTCATGATTTGTCTGTTTGTCTATTACTGGTGTATAGGAATGATTGTGATTTTTGCACATTGATTTTGTATCCTGAGACTTTGCTGAAGTTGTTTATTTGCTTAAGGAGACTTTGGACTGAGACGATGGGTTATTCTAAATATACAATCATGTCAGCTGCAAACAGAGACAATCTGACTTCCTCTTTTCCTATTTGAATAACCTTTATTTCTTTCTCTGGCCTGAAAAATCGGGCCAGAGAAAGAAATGCCAAAATAATATTGGAAGTTCTATCCAGAACTTCCAATATTATTTTGAGTAGGAGTGGTGAGAGAAGGCAGCCTTGTCTTGTGCCAGTTTTAAAGGGAATGCTTCCCGCTTTGACCCATTCAGTATATTAGCAGTGGGTTTGTCACAAATAGCTCTTATTGTTTTGAGATACGTTCCATCAATGCCTAGTTTATTGAGAGTTTTCAGCGTGAAGTGCTGTTGAATTTTATCAAAGGCCTTTTCTGCGTCTATTGAGATAATCATGTGTTTTTTGTCATTGGTTCTGTTTATGTGATGGATTACGTTTATTGATTTGCATATGTTGAACCAGCCTTCTGTCTCAGGGATGTAGCCAACCTGATTGTGGATGAACTTTTTGATGTGCTGCTGGGTTCAGTTTGGCAGTATTTTATTAAGGATTTTTGCATCAATGTTCATCAGGGATATGGGCCTGAAATTTTCTTTTCTTTTTGCTGTGTCTCTGCCAGGTTTTGTTATGAGGATGATGCTGACCTCATAAAATGAGTTCAGGAAGAGTCCCTCTTTTTCTATTGTTTGAAATAGTTTCAGAAGGAATGGTACCAGCTCCTCATTGTACCTCTGGTAGAACTTGGCTGTGAATGCTTCTGGTCCTGGGCTCTTTTGGTGGTAGGGTATTAATTACTGCTTCACTTTCAGAGCTTGTTTTTGTTCTATTCAGTGATTCGACTTCTTCCTGGTTTAGTCTTGAGAGGGCATATGTGTCCAGGAATTTATCCATTTTTTCTAGATTTTCTAGTTTATTTACGTAAAGGTGTTTATAGTATTCTCTGATGGTAGTTTGTATTCCTATGGGATCAGTGATGATATCTCCTTTATCATTTTTTATTGTGTCCATTTGATTCTTCTCTCTTTTCTTCATTACTCTGGCTAGGGATCTATCTATTTTGCTAATCTTTTCAAGAAACCAGCTCCTGTGTTCATTGATTTTTTTAAGGCCCTTTCATGTCTCTATCTTCTTCAGTTCTGCTCTGATATTAGTTATTTCTTGTCTTCTTCTAGCTTTTGAATTTGTTTGCTCTTGTTTCTCTAGTTCTTTTAATTGTGATGATAGGGTGTTGATTTTAGATCTTTCCTCTGTGGGCATTTAGTGCTACAAATTTCCCTGCAAACAGTGCTTTAGCTGTGTCCCAGAGATTCTGGTGCATTGTGTCTTTGTCCTCATTGGTTTCAAAAAAATTATGTATTTCTACCTTAATTTCATTATTTACACCGTAGTCATTCAGGAGCAGGTTGTTCAGGTTCCATGTAGTTGTGCAGTTTTGAGTTTCTTAATCCTGAGTTCTAATTTAATTGCGCTGTAGTCTGAGAGACTATTTGTTATGATTTTCATTCTTTTGCATTTGCTGAGCAGTGTTTTACTTACAATGATGTAGTCAATTTTAGAATAAGTGCAATGTGGTGCTGAGAAAATGTATATTCTGTTGATTTGGGGTAGAGATTTCTGTAGATGTCTATTAGGTCTGCTTGGTCCAGAGCTGAGATCAAGGCTTCAATGTCCTTGTTAATTTTCTGTCTCGTTGATCTGTCTAATATTGAAGTGGAGTGTTAAAGTCTCCCACTGTTGTTGTGTTGAAGTAAAAGTCTCTTTGTAGGTCTCTAAAAACTTCCTTTATGAATCTGGGTACTCCTGTATTGGGTGCTTATATATTTAGGATTGTTAGCTTGTTTTGTTGCACTGATCCCTTTACCATGTCATGTCCTTCTTTGTCTTTTTTGATCTTTGCTGGTTTAAAGTCTGTTTTATCAGAGACTAGGATTGCAACCCCTGCTTCTTCTTTTTTTTTTTTTTTTTTTTCTTTTTACTTTCCATTTGCTTGGTAAATGTTCCTCCATCCATTTATTTTGAGCCTATGCCTGTCTTTGCACGTGAGGTGGGTCTCCTCAATACAGCACACCAAAGGGTATTTACTCTTTATCCAATTTGCCAGTCTATGTCTTTTAATTGGGGCATTTAGCCTGTTTACATTTAAGGTTAATATTGTTATGTGTGATTTTGATCCTGTCGTTATGATGCTAGTTGGTTTTTATGCCCATCAGTTGATGCTGTTTCTTCATATTGTCAATTGTCTTTACAATTTTGTGTGTTTTTGCAGTGGCTGGTACTAGTTTTTCCTTTCCATATTTAGTGTTTCCTACAGGAGTTCTTCTAAGGCAGGCTTAGTGGTGACAAAATCTCTCAGCATTTGCTTGTCTACAAAGAATTTTATTTCTCCTTCGCTTATGAAGCTTAGTTTGGCTGCATGTGAAATTCTGGGTTGAAAATCATTTTCTTTAAGAATGTCGAATATTGGTCCCCACTCTCTTCTGGCTTGTAGGGTTTCTGCAGAGAGACCCACCTTTAGTCTGATGTGCTTCCCTTTGTGGGTAATCTAACCTTTTTCTCCAGCTGCCCTTAACATTTTTTCCTTCATTTCCTTCATTGGTGCATGTTGGTGATGATTATGTGTCTTGTGGTTGCACTTTTCAAGGAGTATCTTAGTGGTCTTTTCTGTATTTCCTCAATTTGAACATTGGTCTGTCTTGCTAGGTTGGGAAGTTCTCCTCGATAATATCCTGAAGAGTGTTTTCCAACTTGGTTCCATTCTCCCTGTCACTTTCAGGTACACCAATCAAACCTAGGTTTGAACTTCTCACATATTTCCATATTTCTTGGAGGCTTTGTTCATTCCTTTTCATTCTTTTTACTCTAATCTTGTCTTACTGCTTTATTTCATTAAGTTGATCTTCAATCTCCGATATTCTTTTTTCCGCTCAATCGATTCAGCTATTGATATTTGTGTATGCTTTGCGAAATTTTCGTGCTGTGTTTTTCAGCTCCATGAGGTCATTTATGTTCTCCTTTAAACTGGTTATTCTAGTTAGCAATTAAGTTAACCTTTTTTCAAGGTTCTTGGCTTCCCTGCATTGGGTTAGAACATGCTCCTTTAGTTTGGAGCAGTTTGTTATCAACCACCTCCTGAAGCCCACTTCTGTCAATTTGTCAAACTCATCCAGTTTTGTCCAGTTTTGTTCCCTTGCTGACGAAGAGTTATGATCCTTTGGAGGAGAAGCAGCATTCTGTCTTTTTTTTAGAATTTTCAGCCTTTTTGTGGTGGTTTTTCCTCACTTTCGTGGATTTATCTACCTTTGGTCTTTGATGTTGGTGACCTTCAAATGGTGTTTTGGTGTGGACGTCCTTTTCGTTGATGTTAATGCTATTGCTTTCCATTTGTTAGTTTTCCTTCTAACAGTCAAGCCCCTCGCTGTAGGTCTGCTGGAGTTTTCTAGAGGTCCACCCCAGACCCTATTTGCCTTGGTATCACCAGCAGAGGCTGTAGAACAGCAAAGATTACTGCTTGTTCCTTCCTCTGGAAGTTTCGTACCAGAGGGTCACCTGCTAGATGCCAGCTGGAGCTCTCCTGTATGAGGTATCTGTCAACCCCTGCTGGGAGGTGTCTCCCAGTCAGGAAGCATGGAGGTCAGGGACCCACTTGAAGAGGCAGTCTGTCCTTTAGGAGAGCTCGAGTGCTGTGCTAGGAGATCCTCTGCTCTCTTCACAGCCAGCAGGAAGGAAGGTTTAAGTCTGCTGAAGCTGCTTTGACAGCTGCCCCTTCCCCCAGGTGCTCTGTCCCAGGGAGATGGGAATTTTATCTATAAGTCCGTGACTATGGCTGCTGCCTTTCTTTCAAAGATGCCCCGCCCAGAGAGTAGCAATGGAGAGAGGTAGTTTGGCTACAGTGGCTTTGCCCAACTGCAGTGGGATCTGCCCAGTTCAAGCTTCCCTGCAGCTTTGTTTACACTGTGAGGGGAAAACTGCCTACTCAAGCCTCAGTAGGGGCAGATGCCCCTCCTTCTACCAAGCTCGAGTGTCCCAGTTTGACTTCAGACTGCTGTGCTGGCAGCAAGAATTTCAAGCCAGTGGATCTTAGCTTGCTGGGCTTTGTGGGGTGGGATCTGCTGAGCAAGACCACTTGGTTGCCTGGCTTCAGCCCCCTTTCCAGGGGAGTGAACAGTTCTGTTTGCTAGCATTCCAGACGCCACTGGGGCATGAAAAAAAAATTCCTGCAACTAGCTCGGTGTCTGCCCAAACAGTCGCCCAGTTTCATGTTTGAAACACAGGACCCTGGTGGTATAGGCACCTGAGGGAATCTCCTGGTCTGTGGGTATCTGGGCCAGAACGCACTGTTCCTCAAGGAACAGTCCCTCACGGCTTCCCTTGGTTGGGGGAGGGAGTTCCCTGACCTTTTGCGCTTCCTTGGTGAGGCAACACCCCACCCTGCTTTGGCTTACCCTACGTAGGCTACACCCACTGTCTAATCAGTCCCAATGAGATGAGCCAGGTACATCAGTTGGAAATGCAGAAATCACCCGTTTTCTGCGTTGATCTCTCTGGGAGCTGCAAATCGGAGGTGTTTCTATTTACAACCTACGCTCATAATTTGTAATGGTACTTCACAAACTTTCTGTGGGAGAAAACGGCACTATAATCTTCAAGTGTGATCAGAGGAAATCCGTATCCTGAACTGTTTGAGTCTATATACTAGATGAGCTAATTTATAGGTTTGGCAATTATATCACCTCCAGAAATATATTTATTTTAAGATTTGATTACCACTTTATTTCAGACAAGGTATAATAATTGTCAAGTACTTTTATAAGACCAGAGGACTCTCACCAATTAAAAAAAAAAAATCCTTATTTTTAGAAGATGAGGAAAATGAAACTCAAGGAAAGAAAAAAAAATGGCTTAGCTAAGAGCTTAGCTTAGAAGCAGTCCTATGGCCATGCTAAGTCTCAGAGCTTTATTTTATGCCTCTTTCCGTGGCATTATTTTGAAACATAATTTATTAAAACTATAATATATTCCAGGCATCCAACTGAGCACTGGGGAATCAGTAATGAACATGATAGATAAATAACTTGATTTCATGAAGCTTAATTCTAATAATCTTGGTTCATTAAAGTATTGAATAAACTCTTCCATCCATATAATTATACAGAATGAAAGTTTAACCAAGATACCAAGAGTTCAGAATGCAGTGGTATTATGAGCCAAGCCTAGTTTCCAACGAATATTCTTTCTTTAAACCTCTGAAATATATTTGACCTACAAAGTGCTTAGCTGAACATCTGAATATCTTTGACATGCAGACAGACATTTTGTGCAAAGATAAAACTTTCAGAAAACAAGTATTTTTCCATTTAGTGTTTTCAACAGTATGTTGTATTTGCTTACTGATCTGATTCTGTGTTAACTTCCAGGCTCAGTGTGAATCTTAAAAACATGCTATAGGTATTAAAATTTCCACACGTGCAAATGAGCAAATAGATTCCACACGCAAGAGCCAAATGAAGACCTTGAGATCCATTCTGCAAATCATTTCTTAACTACTGTTTCATATTTGGCAGTGCGTTTAGTTGTTCTGATTATAGTACGCATTTGCAAAATAGAATGGCATAGTTTAAAAATAACAGATTGGATTTCTAGATCTAAAACACCTTTCTCATGCCTACATTTTTGTACTCCTTGCCAATAAGATGTAAGAAACTACATTCCCATTTAGTTGCATTATCTTAATGACTTTGGATATTAATTATCTTAGAATGACTTTCACATAAGGCAAATTGGGATGGTTTTGGCATTATAAAAACATCAGCTGAAATCTGGAAAACAACGAGCCCAAAATAATTTACTAAACATAAGGCCAAGTTGCCAAGTTTTGCCTAAAATTACAGTTGTTCCTAAAATTATAACAACAGAAAGATATGTAGAATGGTTGCTAAGTGTGAAGTGATTATTAGTTAGGCTTCGTTGTGACCGAGTCCAAAGCCTCTGAATGTGACTACTGACTTGATACACTTAGAAATACCTCTGTTTTAGCATAGTTAACTTTCAGATTCTCTCTAAACCTCCTTAATATGACATTCAGGATACTGAATTAATGACAGATTTCAACAAAAAAGAATCAGCTCATAGAATGGTCCCATCAGAGAATGACAGAGGAGAATCATTCTCTTCATTTTAAAGAAGAGACAAACCTAGTCACATAGTCAGTGATTGATAGAATGGAATCTGGTTAATGCTCCTTAGTTACCAGTTCTGTATCTTTTTCTCAGTGTCATAGCTATGATACGAAGTGTTTTATTCTTTAAGTGTCACATACTTAGGACTTAAGGAACATTTTATGGTATATAATATAAAAATAAAACTCCTTATATATATTACAGAACCTTATATTACTTATTATTACATACATATGTAATTCACCACATACATGACATTAATTAGAAATTTCTGAACTTGAAAACTGTGTCTTCTGCTTCTAGGGACTAACTCCATCATATAAAGACACTGTGTGTGTCATCTCTTCAGAATTATAGCATTAAATGATCATAATCAATTGCACCATGAAGACTTGTAACTATTGTCTTTTACAACTTTCATCCTATTTTCTTGGAGTAAACTTTCTCCAGCAGATGAGACTTCAACAGGCTCTTCTCAAGTATCTTCTCCTCCTAGAATCAAATTTAGTGCATTTCTAAGAAAAAATTTCAGAGTTTATT
Organism: Piliocolobus tephrosceles; assembly: GCF_002776525.5. Classification (NCBI taxonomy): domain Eukaryota; kingdom Metazoa; phylum Chordata; class Mammalia; order Primates; family Cercopithecidae; genus Piliocolobus; species Piliocolobus tephrosceles. Next base: position 62,885,645 of record NC_045452.1, read on the forward strand.
GTCTTACATTATGCTTTTTTCTAATCACTGCCATTATAAAAATCAGGGCTGTGAGATTCGAGATTTTCAAAAATGTCAAATATCAGTGTGTCCCACTTTTATTCTATTTTTCTAGTTAAAATTTTCACTCTGATTTATATCCTTGAAACACATGATGCATGCATTGATATTGCTTGTCATCTAATTAGAAAAAAATGTCAAAGATTGTTTAAAATATCATCTTACTTATTACTGGGAATTGAGGGGTCAAATAAAACACAAGTGATAGAAACACTGTTTTACTTATTTGTCATTTAAGGCAACAGCAAGGAGTCAAATATTTATGACAGAAACAAGTCACATTAGTGCTGAATATATTTTCTATAAATCTACCAGTAATCATATGTTTGGAATAGGTTGACCTATTTTAAAATAATGTCTTTGCTATTATAGAGTTAAATGAAGGTAAAGAGAAAACTAAAAGAGAAAGGAAAATTCTATTTATAATGAAAATAGTCATAATCTACCACATGCCCACTATGCATTGTTGAAGAGTTTGAACCAGAGGGTGACATGACTTGATTTATTTTTTTATGATATTATTATGGCTGCTAAGTGGAGAACAGATGGAGGAGTGGGACCGGGGTGGCTCTAGATAAGCAGAGAGAAAAGTTAGGCTACTCGTGTCGTCTGGGGATAACGTAACTATACTTTCAATTAGAATGCAGTAGTAGAAATTGACAGGAGCATAGGAAGTTGAGATGTCTGGAGAATAAACAGTAGAAAAGAGAATCAAGGACAACTCAGGTTTTCAGCTGGAGCAACAAGGTAGACTATGGTGTTGTTTATTATAAGGGTGTGTCTAGCATATGGTGGAGAGAAGCAGATTTGGAGGAAAGACTACTATTTCGGCCATTTTGCCTTTGTAGGTTTAAAACATTGCTATGTAAGTGGTTAATAGGCTGTCCTTTCATATGCCATAATTTCTATTTTATCATTCACAATTTTCTTAATAATAAGATTAGCCATTTGTCCCTTTTTCTGCTGCATTGTGTTGAGAGTTGCTGTATCTGTGCCTTATGAGTAATTCCTATCTCTTCTACATTTTCAGTCTCTCATTCTACCAGTTATTTTTTTTTTTTTTCTTTCTTTTTTGAGATGGAGTCTGGCTCGGTGGCCCAGGCTGGAGTGCAGTGGCCAGATCTCAGCTCACTGCAAGCTCCACCTCCCGGGTTCACGCCATTCTCCTGCCTCAGCCTCCCGAGTAACTGGGACTACAGGCGCCCGCCACCACGCCCAGCTAATTTTTTGTATTTTTAGTAGAGACGGGGTTTCACTCTGTTGGCCAGGATTATCTCGATCTCCTGACCTCGTGATCCACCCGTCTCGGCCTCCCAAAGTGCTGGGATTACAGGCTTGAGCCACCGCGCCCAGCCCCAGTTATTTTCCCATAGACTGTTAGTAATGCCTTTGTGTCTCTTGTCTAATTAATGAATGCATCCCTCTACCCTGTGAATTCCCCAAGTTAATGTCCTCCCCTCCCCTACATAGCTAAGCTCCTCAAAAAAGAACATGAACTTGTTCATTTTAACTCTTTCATTTATATTTTATTCTACTATGCACTGAGAAGTAGCTCCACTTCTACTTCCACTATGTCACTGAGACTGGTCTCACCAAGTTCCCTAAAAAGCTCCTAATTGTGACACCCTATGGATTATGTTGGTAAGCTCTCTCTCTCTCTATATATATATATAGAGAGAGAGAGAGAGACACAGTTTTCAAGTTCAGAAATTTCTATATATATATATAGAGAGAGAGAGAGAGGTTGCTCTTCCTAATGTTATTCTTCCTCCTCTAAACATTTTCCTTTGTACGATATTAACATTACATTTATGAAATGCCAGTGACCAACAAATCTACACCTCTAATTTGTCCCTGTATTCTAACCTTTGAGCCCACAGATTAAACTGCATACTTGGAATCTCCACCTGGCTGCCACATATACACTCCAAACGAAACATAGTTAAACACTGAACACTAACCACTCCTCACTCTTTGCTCCCAAACCTTCTTTCCTATTCCTATTGGTGAACAGCATCACCATCCACCCATTAACTCAAGACAGATGTTTGGGAGTCTACTGCCTCTTCCACATCATCCAAATTTTATCATTGACTTTGACTTGTTGATACTACTTCTGGCCAGGTATGGTGGCTCATGCCTGTAATCCCAGCATGTTGGGAGGCTTAGGTGGGTGGATCACCTGAGGTCGGGACATGGTGAAACCCCATCTCTACTAAAAATACAAAAATTAGCCAGGGGTGGTTGTGCATACCTGTAATCCCAGCTACTCTGGAGGCTGAGGTAGGAGAATTGCTTGAACCCGGGAGGTGGAGGTTGTAGTGAGCTGAGATTGTGCCATTGCACTCCAGCCTGGGCAACAGAGCGAAACTTCTTAAAACAAAAAACAAAACAAAAAAAACTACTGCTTCCTTAATATATCCTGCATCAAATCAAAGCCTTTCCTCTCTTTCCCCACCATTCAGGCTTTCTTTCATGTCCCAATATTACCAGAAGGAATCATTGAACGCCTCTTATTGTGTACTTTCCCCATTCATCCTCTGCATTTTTGCCATAGGTCTCTTTCCAAAATGTACAGCTCTGTTGCTCTCCTGCTGAAAACTCTTTAAAAGACCTTCACTGCCTAAAGGAAAATGTTCATGAACTTTGGCATGGTCTTTAATGGTTTCCAGAATCTTACCCCTGCTTTACCACCTTACCTTCGTTCTCATGTCTCACCATGCCTCATTTACATGCCCTATCAGGCACATGTACCAAACATATGGTTTCACGCTTCTTTTATCCTCTCAAATGTTCCATGTCTAAAACATATCTCCATCCCTGCCTGTGAAAAAAAAATCCCATTTCTGTCTATCCAGATTCTGTTGGAGCTTCCCCATATAAATGGACACTTTCTTGACAGCACTAGTAAAACAGGTTCTTCTTCAATGAGATCACTTGGACACGGGAAGGGGAACATCACACACCAGGGCCTATTGTGGGGAGGGGGGAGGGGGAAGGAGAGGGGGAGGGGGTGGGGGGAGGGATGGCACTGGGAGTTATTCCTGATGTAAATGACGAGTTGATGGGTGCAGCACACCAACATGGCACATGTATACATATGTAACAAACCTGCACGTTGTGCACATGTACCCTAGAACTTAAAGTATAATACTACTACTACTAATAATAATAATAAAAGAGTTTCTTCTTGATGATTTTACTGCTGTTGATACACAGTTCTCACATAGCAACTCCAATATTTTATAGAACTCATTGATGTTATGCTTCTAATGTCACTATACTGGTCTTGCCTTGTTATCCCCACTAACATGATTGGGAGTTCAATACATTACTAACGATATTCTAGAATAAATACAGAATGATAAATGAATTAATGAATAAATGATGTATCCCAATCCTACCAAAAAACACTAACACATCAAAACATTTTTAAAAAATTCTTCATGACTTTCTAATCCCATTTTAAAGCCCAGCACACTGAAAATAACATACCTATATTATACACACAGTCTAGTATGAAAAGAACAAAGTGTCAACACAGGACAAATCTATTAGGTCAACTATTGACAGACATAAGCCATTTCATGGACTTCGGCTAAAGCTAAACTTGAGAAAACAATTTCAAGTTAAACTTTGAACTTTAGAATTTAGGAAGAGGGAAAGCAACCAAAATAAGCTGCATAATCAGCTTAAATTCAATCAGCACTATTTCTAGATACAGCTTAAAGATCTGTGAGCTGTCTTGCATCTTATTACCAAAATTAACCATAGACAAAGCATGTGAATTGCTTATAATCTTCAGCAAATAGTGATTTTCAAAAACATGTGTAATCTTATTCATGTGGTTGAATCAGAACTACATTTACCCAGTGGTACAGATGGATATGATTTGCTCCGGAAACCAAGATTGTTTTATTACTTTACTGTTTTTACCTATAAAAATAAATTCACATGCTAGTGCATATGGTGAGTCTCAGACCTTAAAATATACCTAGAAATAGCTGAATAAAAGTGCCATCACACTGCAGCTATGAAATTCAGGTTGGATGCTTTCACACTGTTTACTTTGACACCGTTATAGTAATATCTTTGTGTCTCTATTTTATTTTTAAAAATACATAGCAGGATATAAACTCATCTTTACTGTAAAAAATCTAAACAATACACATATATTTGAAGCAAAGTTTCCTTCCCCACCTTTTCTTAATTTTATTTTCCTCCCTAGAGGTAAGTGTTTAGTGTATATCATTTAAGTTATATGACGCTTTCACATAATAGATCGTTTTTAATATGCATGTGATTTATAAAATGTGTTGTTCTAAGTCTTGCATTTTCTCTTAATAGTAAGACTTAGAGACTTTGTTGATAGAGGCATAAACTGTCAAGAACAATTTTGAAATTCAACTTTTAACTAGGAATTCCACTTCTGCAAAAAATGGCATATACAGTGGTGATTATTATAGGGATATTCAAAACAATGAATCAGAGGAAACAAAATAACTATCCAACAATAGAGGAATGTTTTAATATACGGTATGATGATAAGTCCATGCTGTGAATTATCATGCTGCTGGTTTAAAAGTATGAGGAAGATCTAAATATCGTGAATGGATGTACCTATAAGTTATTTCACAGTGTTTCTCTGGAATTATTAACTCAGCCTTATTTCCAAGCAATATTCCTTACCATTTGATTCTCACCCTCTTGTCAACTACCATCTTAGAGATATATTTTTCATAGAGACAAAGGAAGGGATTAGTGGAAGATGGAAGATGGAGGATCCTGAAAGTTTGGTAAGTGGCAGGGTCATATTCTGCCTTATATTAAATAACACAGAAGGAAAGAAAGACCTAGTAATAGAAAGACCTAGTAATAGGAATACCTGGGCCCTGTTAATCACATGCATACCTAAGCTAGTTTTTATTTGCAGAAACTAAGAGCAAGGAACTGATTGAAAACTAAACTATGCATAGTACCTAAGACTGCTGCAAGTAGCTGCAAAATAGGCCCAGGTGCCACGTTATTAAAGAAATGATTAATGAGGCCGGGCGCGGTGGCTCAAGCCTGTAATCCCAGCACTTTGAGAGGCCGAGACGGGCGGATCACGAGGTCAGGAGATCGAGACCATCCTGGTCTACACGGTGAAACCCCGTCTCTACTAAAAAATACAAAAAACTAGCCGGGCGAGATGGCGGGCGCCTGTAGTCCCAGCTACTGGGGAGGCTGAGGCAGGAGAATGGCGTAAACCCGGGAGGCGGAGCTTGCAGTGAGCCCAGATCGCGCCACTGCACTCCAGCCTGGGCGACAGAGCGAGACTCTGTCTCAAAAAAAGAAAAAGAAAAAGAAATGATTAATGAAATGAAAGCAGAAATACTAGGTGTGAAATATGAGAATATAATAAGGGAAAGAAATTATAAATATTCAAAAAAGAGCTTAAGAAAAAAATAACTGATACTTTTACACATGTGATATAAGTATTTTTAAAATATTCATCTCCTCTCAGAGTAATAAAGAGAGGGCTAAATATTACACTTAAGGAGATCAAAGAAAGAGGAAACAATTATTCTATAACTAAAGACAAATTCACAATTTTGTAAATAAAGAGAGTTTCAAATGTGGAACTTTTTATAAAAAATGTCACTTAATCTACTTCATATTCTCTCCTGTGAGATGAAAGAGAGAAAACTTACTCTGACACATTTTTTGTGAATTATTTTTCAAGGTCAGATTCAATAAACATATTCTAAGAAGATTGTTCATGTAAATTATCTCATTTAATACTCTCAGCAGCCCACTGGGGTAGAAATTCATAGAGCTGCATTTTACTACTGGATAAATGGAGTCTCAGAAAGTGTAAGAAACTCAGCCAGCCAGAACACTTCAGAGCTGGAATTTGAATTCCCATTTGTTCACTACAGGTTTAGCACTCTTTCTACCTCATCAGAGTTGCTTTAAAATCCTTATATAAGAATGCTACCAGAATGGAAATGAGTACCTTGCATTCAGTATTAGTTAGCTTTTGCTGATTAACAGATATATTCACATTACATATTTTAGGGTAGTGTTTATAAAATGCTTAATGACTACCACTTAACAAATCTGATTATATAGATAGTTATCAGATATATCACACTCTTTTTATGTGGTAGGGTGGATTACAACTCATTCTGATTACAGAATGGATTACAACTCATTCTGATTACAACAGTTCTTTACTGTTTTGTTGTTTTGGGTGCTGTCTAAAGAGAAACCTTTTGTAATTAAATAGCAACCAGGCATTTAAAAGACAAGCTGATCTAAGTACTGTATTTACGTAAGGCAGACAAAGATTGCATTTTCTATTTTGTGGTCTGGACACCTGGGGCACAAACTCAGTAAGAGGGTCAACATCACTGAAATCATCCCTCATGTATCCGTCATATACACAAGGCTTTAAATTCTGAAAACTCTATATAACAAAAAGAGATAATAATATCTCTTTTTATAACATATATAAATAACATATATATAACAAAAAGAGATAATAATATCTCTTGTTATCTATATAACAAAAAGAGATAAGTATTTTTTCACATTACTATTATGAAGTGCCAATGTTTTTGTCCTTAGTTGATTTGTTCTTGTAGCCACTTGTATAACTTTTTAAAAATCATTTTCCACTTAATAAAATGCTTTGCACTGGCACAATGTAATTATGTTATGCACAAGCCACAGAGATAATTATAGTTCATCCAGACATTCTTAATCTGTATTAGTGGAAACAAGTTACAGGGTGATGAGAACCTCACATATCATTATCCAATCTCAACAGCTGCTTAGCTAATCTTGCCATAATCAAATCTAAGTTATCATCCTATCATTTCTAACCTGCCATGTTCTTCTGAATTTCTGCTGATTTAAAGACATATCTATGCACTGTTGTAAGTCATCAGATCTATTTAAGACTGCACTAAATTAATGTGTCTCACTAAGCCAAATGTCCTTTTTCTAACATAATTTAAGACTGCACTGTGTCCATATTTAGAATTCAACCTAACAAATAAGTGTTTGCTGAACTTCTACATCCTTTGTATTAAAGGAAAGAGGGAGCCTTATGAGTATTAGAGAATCTGCTGCATGTTCACAAGCAACCAAATCCTGCTATGGAAAAAATACATCCATTTAGTCTACGATATGTCCAATTTCCCATACCTCTTCATTTGCCTTACACTTAAAAGTAGCGATCAAATGTCAAGTTTTCAGCTCAGTAATCTACTCATCAACTAATTATCAGCAATGTAGGAAGCATTCCTTTTTAGAGCAGTATTAGATCCTTACTAATTGCAGTTTAGTACTTTGTGCTGTTTGGTTTTGCTTATTCCAAGTGCCAGGATTTCCACCATTTCCGATGGAACCTTCCTCTGTAATTGAACAAATTTCACTACTATGTTGTATTTCCCGTAATTGAGTTTATCCTCTTCCTGATGATTATTAAGCTGTGGACAATTACCTTAAATCTTCAGAACAAAAAAGTAATTCTTCCTTGTTTTTAGCAACCAGGAGAGTTAATAATCATTTGTGAGTTTCCCAAGATTAATAAGCTTGTTCTTATCTGTGAAGCGTCGCCATCATTGTAATCATTTCTCAATGATGGCAATATTATTGTTTTTTGGGGGGAGGGGGGAGGGATTGCATTGGGAGTTATACCTGATGTAAATGACGAGTTGATGGGTGCTGACGAGCTGATGGGTGCAGCACACCAACATGGCACAAGTATACATATGTAACAAACCTGCGCATTATGCACATGTACCCTAGAACTTAAAGTATAATAATAATAATAATAAATAAATACATTAAAAATAAAAAACTAAAAAATTATTGTTTTTGACAAGCAAGGAAAAAGTTACAAAGGACTGGCTAAAATATTTAAGCCTTTCTATACACATCAAGAGACTCCAGGATTGCCTCTTTGGGGAACAAAAAGTGCAGGTGAATGAAAATCCTCCTTTTGTAAAAGAACTAGAAAATACCTCCTACAGGTCAGGTGCGGTGGCTCAGCCTGTAATTCCAGCACTTTGGGAGGCCGAGGCGGGTAGATCACCTGAGGTTGGGAGTTTCAGACCAGCCTGATCAACATGGAGAAACCCTGTCTTCACTAAAAAAAATACAAAATCAGCTGGGTGTAATGCTGCATGGCTGTAATCCCAGCTATTCAGTAGGCTGAGGCAGGAGAATCACCTGAACCTGGGAGGCGCAAGTTGCGGTGAGTTGAAATGGTGCCATTGCACTCCACTCCAGCCTGGGCAACAAGAGCAAAACTCCATTGCAAAAAAAAAAAGTAAAAAGAAAATACATCCTAATATGTTTCACTGATGACTCACCAAATCCTTCAGGATCTTCAAGACACCTGAAAAATTTCTTTATTCTTATTTTAATGTGTGCTTATAATTCTTAATCTGTAAATGTTTTATATTAATCATAAGTATGTTAGCCCATTCAAATCATACCTATATGAAATTTGCTCTATTTTACACATCAAACCCCTGTTACTACCCAATAAACTCACCAAAAGACTTACCCAGTTATTATATATGCAAACTTAGATTCAGAGGTTGTTTTACTCCCCATATTCTACTTCTTTCACTGCCTTATTTAAATAAGTCAAGTATCCTAAATACTTAGTCCTTCTGTAGTGCTGCCCTGCAGAGCAAAAGAAATGGTGATGAGGAATACTAAAACAAAATAAAACTTTTCCCTCCACGTGCATATTATTTAAAAATCAGTGGGAGTTTATCTTTATTTTTAAAAAACTCAAAAGTATTTTGTTGTGGTTTTATTTGAATTCAACAAAATTTAACAAGAACACCTAATTCTTACACATTTTCAGCCTAAATTCTCAAATCACAGATTCTAGTATGTGAGATAGATTTGAAGAAATGCCAAAATCCAAAACCAAGAGACTTGAAAAACATAGACGGATAATTTTAAATAGAGTGGTGTGATGTAATAAGAATTGCAATGTAGAAAAATGATCCTTTGGCAGCAACCTATTATTGGGTAAGTTATATATCTTTTTTTTTTTAAATCTTGGTCACTGCCCTAATATTTTACCTTACTGAAATGCTCGAATTGTATCATTCTCCCAGGTGGTAAAAGCATAGACCAGTAGGCTGAGTACCAAGACTCCTTTACAGACTCATGAGTGATCAGAAAGTCACAACAATAGGCCATGGGATTTATGTCAGTGGAGTTAAGCCATGATGGTATAAAAATACTGGAGTGTCCTCAGAAGGGAAATGATTTTATACACTGTTTGTATATGTAAAACATGCAATAATTTGGTCCTCAAAATAACTGTGAAGTGGATAGAATGGTTGTTATGGATAAAAACTAAAAACTTAAGACAAGATTCATGGCCAACAAGGAGGGAAACTAAGCTAAAACCCATGTCTTCTGGTAATAAGTTACCTTTGCCTCTTGCTTAATCAAAATTTTCTTCACTCTCTCAGTACCATCAATGAGTAAAAGTAAATTTCAAACATGTTTACTATGTCTTATTCTTCTCTTTTAAATATTTTTGGAATTTATTCATTATTGAAAGGAAACCTACACCTTAGATCAAAGTGTTTAAAGAGCACATAAATACTACTACCCATTATAACTTGAAACCATATGATTAGACTTTTTTATTCTAATTAATCACTTTCACTTGAATTCTGCTACTCCACTATATTTCCAATTGCCATTCTAAGTTTAACAATTATACATAACATACAATACATTTGATGGGAGTAAGACAATTTTTCTGAAAGTTGGAATAATTTAAATTATTGACCTAAAACTTACATGTTAATTAAAACTCCATGGTTGTCATCTAAACTTTGTGACCCCTTCTCTGAGGGAGTTGAGGAGGATCTTTCATTCTGACCTTGACAAGAGTCAGGCTATCTTCTTGAAGGACTAACAGTCTCAGCTGCCAAAGAAAAACATTCTCAGGTCAAACACCTGAAAACAAGACTTCACATATTCTACAATCAACACTATTTGAGGTTTTACAATGTGTAAGTTGTTGCTAGGTCTAATGGGAATATAAGAGGCTATTCCACTCCTCAAACGTTTAAATACTTCTCCTGCATCACAAAAATGATAAAAGAATGGCCCTCAAAACTCTATTTCAAGAGTGCCCTTTATGTAGTGAATATAGTATTCTTGATAATGCAGATGAGACTTACACGTGCCCCTGAAGAAGAACTCCAACATTACCTTTTCTTCACTGAAATCTAGCAGAATCAAAAGGATTCATAATTCCTTCAAACTCTCTGAAATGTTATCTTTCAGTATAATTTCAAAAATATCTATACCCTGACCATAAGTCTAGAAGAGAATGTAGAATGAAGATTAGAGCCAAATAATTTTGGTTAAAGAAAAACAAAGATTAAAAAAAAGACTTTTCAGTGAGTTTTTAAAAAGGTGCGGACATGATCCATCCTGTATAATTTCTTATTCAGTGTTGTTTTTCAAAATGTGGTAACTTGTGGCTATAACAGAAGATATTTTTACTGTGCTTCTCTTCAAGTTTAAGACTTTCAGAGATGTCATTGTCAAACCCAGAAAAAATTCTTGCCTTGGCAGGTTTCAACAGACCCTTAGTTAATGAGATCAACTGTTAGCTGTTAGTGCTCTTTGGAACTCATCAAATAATTCCCAAGGATTAACAATTGAGAACACTCTGTCAGTGAAATACAAAATCTCTGGATTACTCACCAACACAAACAATCTGCCTTTTCAAATCGACTTTCTCAAATGTTTTGCCTGTTCTCTCGTTTCCATTCCCACTGCATTAGTTCAAGCTGCTCTGCCCTACTCCCATTCCTAATTTCTTTCCATTCTACTTGTTCTGAACACTGCTTTCTTTCTCAAGCATATGCTGCAGATTTTGAAACGACTCCTGAACTATAAATAGGGTGCTTAAGGCCTGTCATGTGATAGTCCACAAATATCTTTCAGACATCTTTATCTCTGCCCCTATCATAGAATCTCTTCTCTGGCCATTTTATAGTTTCCTGTTGTCATGTCACTTTTCATGCTGCAACCTTTATCTCTGCTGCTGATGAGTCCCTGCCTATGCTTCAAGCTCTGCTCCAATACTGCCCCTTGCAAAAAGATTTTCCTTGTGAGACAGTCTTTATCCCTCCACTATAAACGCTAATAAATCTGGCCTTGCATTAACATTGACTTATGAAGAGTTCTGTTCCATAACTACTGAGAATTTAGAGGGTAGAAAATGTGTACTGGCTGTAGATGTGCTCTCCACAGTGCCTGGCTCAGAGTTTGTACAAACAACCAAAGTTATCCTCCGTGTGTTATCTGAATAAGTGGTGGTGGCTCTTAGGAGGGACACAGAGAGGGTGACAGAGCGAGACTCCGTCTCAAAAAAAACAAAAAAACAAAAAAAAAAGGAGGGACACAGAGAGATGACATTGCCCAGATTCACCTGAGCAAGGTATGGCCATGTGGCTGAGCTCTTAAGAGTGGAGTACGTATGGATTTGCTCCAGGTGCAGACCATAAAATTTTCCCATGTGTGAACTAATACTTCAATAGCAACTGTGGAAGTTGCTACTGGTGGAGCTACAAGATGGAAAGAACTTAAGCCTTTGAATCAGGGAGTAAAAAACTGTTCAAGGCATACTGCATGGATTGTAATCTGAACAAGCTCTGAACCTCCATGAAGATGGGGTTTTATCTATTACATCAGCTCATATAGCCTTATAACACAGCAAGTCTGCTGATTGGTCAGCCAATTATTATAATGGAGACTATAATAAATAATGTTATTAATGTAGACATATGTATATATGTATATATTTATATGGTTAAAGTTTTCTTTACCTGTGTGTCCATCAAGCATAATTTTATTGCTATTGCTTTTAGTGTACAAACTGTCCCATCAATAACTTTTGAATTTAATATATTTTTAAATTAATGGAGAATTTAGTCACTAGAGAAAAGAATTTCAGTACAGACATCTGAATTGTTATAATTTGTGTAGTCTTTTACATTTGTATTGCCCATACTTTATTCAATGGAAATATTTCTTAGAAACTTACTTTTATCAAGATTTGCCAAAGCAAAAGTTCAGTTTTCAAAGAAATAACAGCTTTCTTTCTTTATATATTCATTTTTAAAAATCATTTTACCTAATTTTTAATTAAGTAAAATCACATAAACAACTGCCATAAATAAGGTTTGAGAACAAGCATAATCGAAGCTATTATATGTTTGTGATATTGAAATTCTTTATATTTAGTTTAAGCCTTATACTTATTAATGCATTTCTCTTCTGCCCTGTTTCTATGCTCAGGGTCTCCAGGCACATACAATCCTACCACACTGTTGCATTTGAGATAAACGAACACATTAATAGATGGAGCTGGTACAACACCTATCTAATTGAAGTGTGAAAGGTAGCTTACCAGAAGATATTAGCATGTTTTACTTGTGTTGTGGTGGCTGTGTGAGTTCCTGGAGTTCTCCAGAGAGAATATTATACAACCTTATCGCATTTTAAAGAACGTATGTTTCTTAAATTTTTTAAAATCACATATGAAAACCAGTGCGATCTGCACATTTTAGATATGCTCATTAAAATATACATCTCCAGGTTTGACTTCTCTCCCTCGTTGCTTGCAACTGCTGAAAGGACTTGCCTCTCGGCTTTCTTACCACCCCTCACAAACTTCTTATTTCCCAAACTAAGCTCCTCTCGTCTCTCTATCGTTAGCTCCTTTCCTGAATTTCCTGTTTCTCAGAGTCTATATGTCCTTTCTAGCCATTTTCAGCAGAAGACCAATATATTTGATATTTGGAAATTTTCTTTTCATATCTTTCCCTTCCCCCCAAACAATGTCAGTTCTAAGTCAAACTCCACCACAAATTGCCCTGCATCAGAGGAACACACCCTCTGCACCTGTGCTACAACTAGGGATGCTGCCCATCAGTTTCTGTATCTACAGCAGGCCCTCCTCACTGTTCCAAGCTAACCCATCCTCCAGACTGTCTGGCTTCTTCCCTGGAAACAGGAAGTCAATGAGTCACTGGCCCAGTAGCCCTTGCCCTGGAACTAGGTGAGACTGAAGCTGTCAGCTGAAGCTTTTAGCAGGGGATTCAGAAGCAGGAATAGTCAAACATCTCTGCCAAGTTATCACTTTCCTTTCCCTCAGTATGCAATTTTAAAAGAGAAGACTTCCTATTCTATCCATCTGTTTTGGGTTCCCAGATTTTCTTTTCTTTTCTTTTATTTATTTTATTTTATATTTTATTTTATTTTTTATTTTATTTTATTTTATATTTTATTTTATTTATTTTATTTTATTTTATTTTATTTTATTTTATTTTATTTTATTTTATTTTATTTTATTTTATTTTATTTTATTTTATTTTATTTTATTTTTTGAGACAGAGTCTTAGTCTGTCTCCCTGGCTGGAGTGCAGTGGGGTGATCTTGGCTCACTGTAACCTCCGCCTCCTGGGTTCAAGTTATTCTCCTGCCTCAGCCTCCCGAGAGTTGGGATTACAGGCATTCGCCACCACACCCGGCTAATTTTTGTATTTTTGGTAGAGATGAGGTTTCACCATGTTGGCCAGGCTGGTCTCAAGCTCCTGACCTCAAGTGATCCGCCCGCCTCGACCTCCCAAAGTGCTGGGATTACAGGCATGAGCCACCCTCCTGGCCTTGACTTCTCAGAATTTCTACGTCCATCCTCTCATAGCACAGAAGAATTTACCCTTATGTGTTTGAGAATTATATTTTCCTAGAGTTAAAGTTTTTATAAGAGAACTTTTACCAATTTGGCAAAAATGTCTGTGAACTAGAAGGTCCCCAGTACATACTTTGTATATAACAGGGGCCATAACTGTTCCCTAAAATCCTGTCCCTTACAAGTAAATCTTACTTCTGTTTGGTCCTGGTTTTCTTCTGGGATGACTTGGCTGGAACGACTACTCCACCTCGGCTGGCACGGCCGTCTCGTCTCTCCCCCAGCGCTAAACCCAGCCTCACGCTGCGGCTTAGACGTCACAATCTCTCCACTTGGACACAGTTACTCTTCTGGGATTCACGACCTCTGTATGGAATTGGTTCTTCAGACCTTCTCACTGACCACTAAATGCATTTGGCTAACCTTGTAAACTCCTAGACATATATTCCAATCTTTCCCATCACTCACAGTCACGCAAGTGTTTTGCTCTTACATTATTTGCTCTCACATGCATTGTTTATTATCAGTCAATCCAGAATGTTCTTGCCTTGGCTTTGTACATCTCTAACATTCATTTGGTAATCTTTTATCCTCTGAATAAACCTATTTATATTCTGCCTTTTTCTATAAAGGGTTAAGGAAGCTCTCTTAGTTAACCCTCCCTACTGCCACTCAGTTACCTGTGAATAGGAGTTATATCTCAGATACTCGGCTCTAGATCCCAAAGCACCTTCCACAGTGGCTGTAAAGTGATTGGACATGTAAAAAGTTCTGGACTGCTGATAGGCAACATGTAGCATTGCCCTCTAAAAACAAATTTAAACACAGACTAATCCCAAAGAAGTTCATCTAAATTGTCATTATTTGAAAAAATTAAAAATAAATGAGACATAGTGTCATGAAAAGCAATAGTCACACATTCTTCAAAATGAAGTGGACTAAAAAGAGACAACCATCTTAGTTATCTGTGAGCCCCTATAACTAGCAAGTACCAGGGAAAGAGTAGAAGCTCCAAAATTTATGATGAATACAAAATTTCCCCTATGTTAAAAACTGAATTCCCTGGCTTCAAAGATACTAAAGAAAGTCAGCCCACTCAAATTTTCCTAAAAAAGATTAATATTACTTTGAAATCACATGATTCATTAATAATTAATCTTTAAAATAAGAATTCCAATGAATACACACTCCGATTCCTCCTTTTTAATGGTGCATTCTGGAATTTTCAAAGCATACAATTCATTTTGTCATGATTTAACTTAAAGTATGTCAGTGACTTATGCAGATGAAATATGGAATATAGCATTCCATAAAGTATGATATGTGTATATCTCTATATACATGTATCTGTCACTATTAGCCTTTGCATGTGTGTGTGTATATATAGTATCAATGTTCTTTTTCTACATATTTGTTTATAACTAGTCATTTCTAATCACCCAATACATAATTAAGTTTATTTGCTAAAGACATAACAGTGATTAAAAAGTTAATAACATTTAGTAAACATCAATAATTTCTTCTATCCACAGAAGTAAATAATTCTAAATGTTGATTAAAGGGCTTTAAATCTAGATAATTTGGGCCATATTCCTGTTATATTTGTCCCTATATAATCTCTAGTGTGTGAATATGTAAATAAATATTGATTGCAAACAGCTTGCTAAATTGTTTTGTGATATCCTGCCTTCAAGAATATATGAAATCTAATCTTGCTAATTTAAATCTGACTCACAAGAAAATATTGATTGAGAAGATGAGAATAAGAAAGTCAATTAAATGTTGCTATAAGATATCAAAACTTAACATAGAAGAGACTGATGCCAAAGAATATCATATTGAGCTTCAAGATTTAAAATGTTTACCTCTTCTTTGTTGAGAGAGTTATTTTACAGAGAGTGGAGTGAAGTTTCTGCTGAGGAGAGGAACTGTGTCAGCAATGGGGAACAGTGTAAGAGAACTTTAAAGCACTAAGAAGTGGTAATACAAATAGAGTAATGAAAGACAGATTTTGCTAAGAGCTGAAGACAAACAGGACTTTCATTCCAAAGTAACAAATTATGAGACATGAATGCAGAAATCAGCTACACTTTGCAGAAAGAAAGGCAAGAGAAGTCAAATGAGACAAGTTAATGCAACTGAAAAAAGATCAGGAGAAAATCTTAAAGACATGTTCATGTACTTGGAGGAAAGACAAACTAATAAATAATAAATAAAAAATTATTTATTAAATAACTAATAAAAAATAAATACTAGAGAAAATGGGCTTGCTTAGAAACAAGTAAACAACAATAGCAACACCTCAAACAGTCTATATTAGGTATTTTTGGAGTAATCCAAGAATCAGCAACTAAACAGAATGATTAATATTTTATATAAAGTGATTAAAAACTAAAAAGCTTCAAATCATAGAAAATGTCATGATATCAAGCTATTACCTTCAAAAGACAAAAATCCGTATAGCTCTGTCCATAGTTTCTTTACATCTGAAGTCATTTCTAATACAAAGATGAAAGTAGAAATGGGAATATGCAAATATCCAGACATAAAGGATGAAAAAAAAATTGAAACCAGGTTATCAAGAAAAATATACTATGCCAAGAAGGCTGGATGCTCTGTGATGTAGTATCTGTGGAGGAATGGAGTATAAAAGATCATGCATATGATGCTAAATGAACTATATTAATAAATAGCTTTTAAACAAGATTTAATTTTTTTCAAGAATACATTTCCCTAGCTATTGCATGAAATAAAAGCAACAAATCCACTAGGAACCAGTTGATGTTAAGAAAAAAAAATGCAGAATATAATAGAGACTCAGTGAGAATTTTAATTTGTTAATATTTTTTATAACTTTATAAAAATTAAAAATAACTTTTTAATTAACTTTATAACTGTGACCATGAATTTACAGCTCTACACAACAAAAGCAAGTCAACTAAATTAAAATTTAGAATTTCTAAAATAGGTACCACTTGGCAGTAGATTTTCTTCAAAAATAAAAGTCTATATTCCTATCACATAGAATAATCAATGAAGTAGAGCACTCACTGGATAAATACTTGTTTGCTGGGTATATAAACTTATTTAATGACTCAACAGTTTTTGAAACTTAAAAGGTTGGTGTGACAACTGCTTGTTATTCACCTGAAATTCATTCTCCCTCTTCTTAAAGACATGACTTTCCAGCTAGAAACCACATTTCCCAACTTTCTTCATATGCAGTTATGCCTGTGTAACTATAATTAGATGAATAGAATAGAAACACTGTGTATAATTTCTAGGCTGTCTTCAGCTTAAAGACAGGCTGTGGTCTCTGAAACTTGGCTCTTTTTCTCTTCATGTGTGAACTCAAGGATGTCTGTAACCTAAAAGGCAACATATTATGGGATGAGAAGGCAACAAGGTGAAAGAAACCTGGGCTCCTGAATTACGTTGAGGAGCAGAATGACCCCATTAGCACAGAAAGGCTGGCTTGTACCGTGAGGGAATTTAACTGTTTTATGTAAAGGACTTAATTTTGGAATCTTTTTCTTCTTTCACACACTTGACGTCCATGATTCTCTCTGCTATTTCTCTGAACTTAAATATTTTCTTAAAGGTTCTTTTCTTCAGGGTACTTTTCTGGTCAACCACTGTTCTTAATTTAATCTAGTGATTTTTCAGTGTTTCAATCAATGAAATGTTTGAGAATTTAATAAAGAATATGTACATATATTCTTCTTTATACTAGTGCTTATACAGCATACAAGCGCTGGTGGTTTTTAACAACCCTGAAGCCTATCTTCGAATCCTCTAAGTAACTACAGTAACAGGATTTAAACAATTCTTGAGAAATGGCACGTATTATCATGGTTTAACTACCACTCATGTTCCAGGATATTTTCCTATCTAAACAAAGAAAATATACAACCATTTGCCAACCTTATTAAAATAAACCCTTTAGATTTGTCTCTAGTGCCCTTAGGATAGTCCCAACTAGACCTCTCAGGAGGGAGCCAGTATTTATCTCCAAATCTTCTTCTCAGCCATTTGCCACTCCCAGTTCTTGCCCCCCCATACAATTGAAACGTTTTGCAGTTTCTCAAGCTCACCACACTGTCAATTTTATAATATCTCATCTCTCTTTCCTCTGCCTGGAACATTGCTTACTCTCACTTGGGTATCTCTCTACGCTTCCAACAAGCCTCCGTCTGAAACCCAGGTACCCTCTCCACATGCTACACCTCCACTGCCTTTTTATTAACACACTTTATCTGCCATATCTTCATTGCTGTTTAACTCTCAGCCTTTACCTCCCACAAAATCAAGGACTATCTGCCTTGTTCACTTTTACATCCCTCAAAGCTCTCACAGTGTTTGATATGTAGTAGGTTCTTAAGACATATTTTCTTCAATTACAAATGTGCTACACTTTTCTCAGCTATAGAAAACAATGTTTAAGATGGTGGAGACCAGGCACAGTGGCTCATGCCTGTAATCCCAGCACTTTAGGAGGCTGAGGCGGGCAAATCGTCTGAAGTCAGGAGTTCAAGACCAGCCTGACCAACATGGTGAAACCCTGTCTCTACTAAAAATACAGAAAAATTAGCCAGGCATGGTGGTGCATGCCTGTAATCCCAGCTACTCAGGAGGTTGAGGCAGGAGAATTGCTTGAACCTGGGAGGCGGAGGTTGCAGTGAGTCGAGACTGTGCCATTGTACTCCAGTTTGGGTGACACAGAGAGACTCTATCTCAAGAGGAAAAAAAAAAAAAAAGGAAAGATGTTGGATTAAAAAAAATTCTGGTGGTGAAGTAAACTGTATCTCCTTGATGCATGATTCTCGACAGTTCTGAAGAATATTATTTCAGTTGGAAAGAAGTATCTCCCCTCTGAATTCCCATAGTGTTTTATGACTCTCTCAACATGGCATGATAGACTAATCCTTCAGTGGATAGGATATGTATTGTGTTCGTATTCTCATCCCTCATAGAATGAAGCACAGTTCCTTACGTATCTTGAAATATATCCACAGCACATTGCATGACAAAAGCGGGGTTTAAAACACTGTATGTAATTGAAGGAGGGGTAAATGTTATGCTTTGATTTATAGTCAAAAAGAACTCTCACAAGGTGTCAGTGGGAGTGGGGTGGATGGGAAACAAGGATGGTAGGGAGATTTTTCACTCTATATATTTGTATACTTTTGTGATTTCAACATGAATATATTTATGTTAAAAATAATTAAAATTTCTAACACCTTCTTTATAAGAAAAACATAACAAAAGTTTAAAATCAAAGGATAGCCTGGGAGACATTATTTGAAACATATAAGACAAAGCATCAGCACTCAGAATGTATATAGCAAATGCCAAAAAGTCAATAAAAAAAGATAAACAAATTAATAAAAATTGTCAAAGTTATAAGGAAGCAATTCACTGAAGAGAACACTTGAATTAATAAATAAAGGTATATTTACAATAAAAATGGTGAGGGTATTGCATTCTGTATATAAGGTCTCCACTGCTCACTTCATTTCAGAGATTTTCTAGATATCTTTCTGTTTTCATTTAGAATAAAAAATATGAAAAGTTTTAAAACTTTAAAATATCATTTACCCAACAAATAAAAGTTAAAACATTGGACAATATTAAGAATTGAAAAGGATTGAGGCAAACGGGTATGCTAGCAACTGCTGCTGGAAATAGAAGTTTGTCCAGTACCCTTGGAGAGTATTTCAGTATTTTAGAGAGTGATTGGAAAAGTAGTAAAATTGAGACCACACATATCTCACAATATATAAATTCCACTTTTGGATATTATCCTAAGAAAAATTTGACACATGTTCACAAGGGTCCATATACAATTGTGTTCTTTGCAATGTTGTTTGAAATAGCAAACACATAGGAACAACTTAAATGCCTCTGAAATGTGCAATGCAGATGTTCTTGTTGTTCTCACATACCCTCGGCACTTACATTTTCCTTACACATTGAGGATGTTTTACTGCAAGCGCCTGCCACTCTCTGCCTGAGGGTGTTTTCTAGCCAAGAACATGCTAGGGCTGCCTCGAGATGGGCTGGGATACTAGAATTCATGGTTACAGGAGTAACCTTCAACCAATGACAGAAAGGCGTTTCAGATACACACCCCAGATTCCTTGTCCTCAAGTGATGCAACTCTGAAGTGGTCCACCATTAATCATATTATAAGAAATGTGTAGCTGTGATTTAAAAAATAATTAAAAATAGAAATGGTTAGAAATCAATATATCAAAGTCTTAAATGTGTAGAGATAGAAAGAGAGAAGACAAAGTTCTTATCGTGTTTCTGTTTGGTGCAACCAGGTGGATGATGGATTGAAATGGTAAAAGATTCTGGCAAAAAGATGATTATTTGAATTCAGACA
Source organism: Piliocolobus tephrosceles (assembly GCF_002776525.5). Lineage (NCBI taxonomy): Eukaryota > Metazoa > Chordata > Mammalia > Primates > Cercopithecidae > Piliocolobus > Piliocolobus tephrosceles. The sequence goes on from NC_045452.1 coordinate 62,905,837, forward strand.
TCTTGAGGATGAAGTGCCTGTGGCTAAATGAATATACTGGTTTAAAGTTTGAGAGCAAGAAACAGGCTAGAGATGGGCTTATAATGGTATCTGGAGTCATGGTGATAGACGAGATGAACAAAGGAGAAAGAAAAGTAAGAGAAGGCAACCCAGGAAAAAGCAGTGAAGCTCATGAATATTTAAAGAATGAGCAGAAGATGTGCCTTCAAATGGAAATGAAACAAATAAGCTAATCTGGTGGAAGGAAACCCAGTGGTAAGAAAGAAAAATAAAATGCTTATTTCATAAATGTCTTACCTGAGGACATATTGACAATAGCTTCTGTTATGGTTTAAATATGTCCCTCAAAGTTTATATGTTGGAAACTAAATTGCCATTGAAACAGTATTAAGAGGTGGGCCTTAATAAGAAGTGATTGGGTCATGAGGGTGGAGTCCCCATAAACGGATTGTTATTGCTGGGCTGGGTTAGTTATTGTAAGAATGGGTTGTTATAAAAGGGAATCTTGGCCAAAAAGGCCACACTTTTGGGCAGTATGGCAAAACCACTGGCTTTCTTTCCACCAGGTTAGCTTCTTCCTTTCATTTCCATTTGCAGGAGCATCTTCTGCTTATTCTTTAAATATTCTCTATTGGTTGGAATGTAAATTGGTTCAACCACCGTGGGAGACAGTGTGGTGAATCCTAAAAGATCTAGAAACAGAAATACCATTTGACCCAGCAATCCCAGTACTGGGTATATGCCCAAAGGAATATAAATCATTCCATTGCAAAGACACATGCACGCATGTGTACATTGCAGCACTATTCACAATAGCAAAGACATGGAATCAACCCAAATGCCCATCAATGATAGACTGGATAAAGAAAACAGAGTACATATACACTATGCAGTCATAAAAAGGAACGAGATCATGTCCTTTGCAGAGGCTGGAAGTCATTATCCTCAGCAAACTAAGGCAGGAACAGAAAACCAAACACCGCATGTTCTCACTTACGTAATGAGAACACATGGACACAGGGAGGGGAACATCACACACTGGGGCCTGTTGGGGAATGGGGTGTGGGCAGAGAGAGCATTAGGAAAAATGGCTAATGCATGTTACGATTAATACCTAGGTTATGGGTCGATAGGTGCAGCAAACCACCATGGTACACGTTTATCTATGTAAAAAACCTACACTTCCTGCATATGTATCCCAGAACTTAAAAGAGAAAAAAGTTTTTCTAAAGAGGGACTCTACCCCTCGGGCTCTCTGCTCTCATCTGTCTTACATTCTTGCTTCCACCAATGCGATTCCCTTGGAATTCCCAGACTCCAGAACCATGAGCCATATAAATATCTATTGTTTATAATTTATCCCAGCCTGTGGTATCATGTTATAGCAACAGAAAATGGACTAAGACTGATTCTTACAAACTTGTTTCTATTTTCAAATTCTAAGACAAATTCCAAGTTGCTACTACTGCTTCTTTATCTTCATCCCCATCTTTCCTACTTTTAGAACTTCTTGTTTTCAGAATTTCATTTCCCACTCAACTAAACCTACCCTTTGCTGATGCTGTAAATTTGAATACTAGATCATCAAAATATATGTTTTTAAAAGAGACAATATTACAACAAAACAAGACTATCTGAAACACTTACAAAAGATCGCCAACACCCCTGCACCCATTTTCACTATTACAGAAACCCAACCTGAGTGATATATTATTACCATTTGTCAAGCCACAAGCATGTTCCCATGCCACTTTTCTTTTCCATTTGTCTTAAGTGACATGGATTTAGAGAACCATGCCTAAATGGTCATTTTGAAGAATGCTTTTCCTTTTATTAAGATTCTCTGAATTAGGTGAATAGTGTAGGTGGATAGTGTAACAGAGGTTTGATCCACCTGTGGAACTCACACAGTCAGCAGTCATCTTTAGAAATGTGCTTTAGACATCAAAAATGATAGTGTTACTTTCACTCAGAATACAAGAAGCAAGTCTATTTGATACTCCAATTACCATTTGTTAATTACATTACCAGTAACATCTAGTTTTGTTTTGGTTTTAACTGCTTTTTCTCCACCTCCAGAACTGCACACACAGAATGTTTAAACACAGGCCTAACCACTTCCCACATCTTTTCACATTCAATGCTTACAACAGCCATATGAAGTAGGCATTACTGTAAGTACTTGCAAGGGAAATAGAGGTTTATAACAGATTAAAGACTGCCTACGGTAATACATAGTTCATAAGTGAGTCAGAAATTCGAAACCAAGTTTTCTGATTCAAAAGCCCATGGTTTTGAAAACTCTTGTCAAGATGGTATTGCAAGAATATGGTTTGAGCCCCGTGCCTTTGCTTCCAACGTGTAACAATAATAGATAAGTTTTAAAAGAGGTGATATAAAAGAAAAGTGATAGTCGAAAACAAGATAAACATACCAGAAATAGGCTATAAACACAAAGTGAGGTACAGTGCACCAGATGGTGTCTGGAATGAGAAGCAAGCAAATCCTTGTATCTGCAAAGTAACTGGATGCCACATGTGCCCCACAGGGAGTAATAATCAGTGCCCAGCTTACTGATTAAAACCTGAAGGTAAGACAAAAGGAAGCTGAACAACTGACTAACACCTCCCTTTCCTTGGAGCCATGGCTTGCATAGAGCTGCTTTCTTGGGGAGGCCAAAGCAAGCAGCCATCATCTCACAGTCACATCCTGGGACAGACTGCTCTTGGATTTAGTGACTAGATTTTTGATATCCCCATTAGCAGAGATTCTAGGTTGGGAAAGGAGAAGGTAGAGTGCCAACACTAAGACAACAGGACTGGTGCAGAAGGGCTAGCAGTGAAAGAGAGAGAGAGAGAGAGAGAGAATTTTCAAATCCTTCTCACTCCAGTTAAGCCTGAAAACCAAAATTCTAAGCCATGAGAGACTAACATAAAAAGGCACCAGCAAAATTTTAAAAACAACATTCAGTGAAGTTATTCCAGATGACACGAAAATAATAGAGCAGTTTCAGAATGACTTCAGAATAATCATGTTAGGATTTTGGAAGAGACAAGAAATAACATCAATACAATGTGTAACAAAGTAAGTAGAAATAAAACATTTGAAGTGTCGATGAGAATCAATTAAAATTTCCAGAAAAGAAAAATATTGTCAAAAAAATAAATTCTGGAGTGGACATAGTCAGAAAAAGAATTAGCAAATAGGAGGATGGCTGAGTAATTCACCAAAAGTGCAGCACAGACAGATATATAAAATAGTGTGAAAGAGAATTTAAGAAATATGTATGATATATTATGAAATTTTAACATATATCTATTATGGAATTCCAGAAAAAGAGATTAGATCTAATGTTAAAAGAAGCAGGGCTGGGCACTGTGGCTCACGCCTGTAATCCCAGTACTTTGAGAGGCCGAGGCAGGTGGATCACAAGGTCAGGAGATCGAGACCATCCTGGCTAACGCAGTGAAATCCTGTCTCTACTAAAACTAATAATAATAAAAAAAATTAATTGATCATGGTGGCAGGCGCCTGTAGTCCCAGCTACTTGGGAGGCTGAAGCAGAAGAATCGCTTGAGCCAGGGAGGCGGAGGTTGCAGTGAGCCAAGATCCTGCCACTGCACTCCAGCCTTGGCAACAGAACGAGACTCCGAAAAAAAAAAAAAAAAAAAAAGCAATGTTTGTGCTTATGGAGGAGCAAAATTGTGGGAATAATTTCAGGAAGATCAAAGTGTCTAGAAAGATGAACAGTAAGAAGAAGAATAAAACTATATGTTACTCTCTAGGAAAGTCTTTAAGGACCCATAACTTGTCTGGGATGATAGAATCTAGTCCTATAGATTCTTTTCTATATTTTGATGTATCTTTAACCTAAATTGATCAATCCATTTGAAAGAATACAGCTGATATAATATTCATTCTTAAAGAGAAGGCACAATTTCACTGTAACAGATGTCAACTGCTACAAGGGTACAGAAGAGCCTGAAATTTAGTGACCAAGAGAATTGAAGAAGTCAATCACAGAGTGTCATAACCCTGGCACATGTCCAGGCTACTCTCTCATCCCTGTGTGAGCTCATAACTGCACACACACACACACATACACACACACACACACCACCACCAACCTGGTCAATAAGCAAAGGACAAGTAATCATCAATATGGTAGTAAATATGGTAACAAATACATAAGAAAAGCAGCAAACCCACTAGTGATATATTCTGTAAGAAGTGCTTGATGTTACACTTCACACCATTGGTGAAGCATTTTTTTCCTTGTTTTATTTAGAATGCTTACCAGAAGACTCTTCTTTTGTTTTATTTCATCTACATATTTCTTCAAAACTAAGTACATAACTGGAGGAAAAGACATTGCCTTAAGACGTTAGAGGACTAAGCACAAGATATGTGTTTATGTTTGTATGTGAATATACGTTTTATATATAGATAAGAGAAAGCAGCATATATTAATTTGTGACCATATATCCACCGTTTCCTACTAATCAAATACATAATCTAGACACCTATGCAAGACTAACTTTATATAAGAAAATATACACCTTCTTAAAATCATGGCATTAAAACTATGTGATTTCAGTTTTTAAAAGATGCCTCTGTCTCAGCAGCAAACCAATAAGTAAATATGAAAAAGAAAAGACAGGCGTTACCAGTTTAAGGTTAAATGTTAGGAGAACTAAGAAGTAGGTCTTTAGTTTTTCACAATTTATATACTTTCATTAAAGGGAAGCTCATTCTTTTGTAGCCTCTCGCCAAAGCCTAGTAACTTCCTGCATTGTGGTTAGACTTTATAACCAAGGAAAATAATAAAGTTCCCTTTAATTTTTGGTCTTTACATTCATTTGGAGGGAATAGGAAAGTGGTAAACATTTTTTTAAAAAATCTTTATACAAAAAGGATAAACTTTCAAAGGTCTAATCTCTTGGCCTTTCAAAAACTCTCAGCCACACCTTAACTTTACTTGAGATATAGTAAAAGAAAAACTAAAATGATTTATATGTCCTTTCCTGACTATTCATATTAAGATAATAACCAAAGATCTTATTAACAAAACACTTTGGGCAATTATGATAAGATCACAATTTTTTAAAGCTCGAAAGATTCATGCAAATGAAATCTTAGACATTTTCTTTCAAAAAAAAAAAAAGAAAGATTTTCACTTTCCTGCAGCCCTGATAAACAGCTAGGAACTGTGTATGTGGGCAAGGGAGAATGAATGTAACAGGTGACGACAGCATAACGAACTTGTTCTCTTCAAAAAGGATTTGTCAGTCACATTTTGCAATTGTTGAAGGAAGCTCGTATCAAATCATAGAAATAGTTCAGAAAATAATTATTCTTTTTATACGTAGTTTTTGTATAAAGCCAAGCCTATTACTTAGTTCTACAACACTTGATTTTTCCTTAAATCTTTGCAAAAGAGAGCTAAGTAATGCTTCAAAATTGCCTTATAACTGAAAGCACATTCATTTTTTCTTAAAAGCTTTCTTCCCTTTGAAAAGTTTTGGAGCTTCACAATAACTCCAATATATTTTTTCAGTTTATTAATTTACTTTAGCAAACAGAATGTGTAAGTCTCCAGAAACAAGAGCCTACTCTAGTATATTTTATTTTTTAAGTGAGTATACAAAATTTGTATTAAGCAGCTGCTCTTCAAAAAGTTTAAATGAATGTGACGCACAGACCTCTATATTTCATCAGATCAACAGTGTGAAGGCACATTTTTCACTTCATCTCAGTAACATCTAACGCAGTCACCTTGTTAACTGCTTTTTTAGCAAAGTCAACAACAGCAATAATATCTTGGCTCTTAATAAATTGAAAAACTGAATCTGCATTTTTTGCCGAAGAAAACATTTCTATTAACATTTCTAGGAATATTCTCTATAGGCTCTGATATTTTTAAAATAAGAAGCACATTTAAAATTATGACTACACGGGGAGTTAAACACAGTTTACACTCTGAGACATTGTTTTCCAGAAAACATAAGCCTAGCAACTTTCAAAATATTTGCACTGAAATAAAAACGACTTGGTATCATTTCAAATTTTTTTAAAGTGTGTAAAGTTTCAATGAAATATGAGCAAACAAGACAAAAAGAAACAAAAGAAGTTTGCATGCCGCTTCCTAAAAGAAATTTAAACAATTCTTTGCCAGGAATAACATCCACATACTACAAGAAGGGACCTGTTGAAATCAAACACACTTACTTTTTAATATGTAAAGATGCACTTTTTTTTTTTTTCCTATTTTAAGTTAAAAATAAGAGGATACACCAGTGATCCTGCTGGCAGTCAGATAATGCATAGGCCCTGACCCTTCAACTGGCCAGGAATTCTCACACAAAGCCTTTTCATACACACTGAGTTATATATTCCTAAGATAAGGCAGCAAAACATGAAGCCGGGGATAAGTGACACAAAGTCGAACTAAATGAAATGTTTACATATATTCTGTCACACCGTTGTTCCTTCATCATCTATCCCACACATGATTTGCCTAAAACAATGTTGATTCAAGTTGAAGAGAAGTATGATTTAAACAAAAGGACAATTTTCAGAAAAAGGACACGCAAGACAACCCAAATACTGTATTTTTCTGGTTGCATCACCGAGATTAGTGTGAAATCAAGCAGAAACAAAACCATATCATCTAAGAACTTCTAAGAAATGCTTTTGCTATAATTTCCCTCGAAGCACAACAGATTTCTAACTTGTTTTACAACATAGCAAGTACATTTTAAATAAAATATCTGAAATCTGCACTCACCATGAAAAAGCAACAGTTGCGTAGAGTAAAAGTGTGTTATTTTCTGCCCCTGTTCCATTTCAGTTTTGCCTATGGTTGTCCAACACCCAAAAGCCCAGAGCTGCCACCCAGAGGCCCCTTCCACAAGCTGGCTTATTTGCCTGTCAATCTGAGTGCCGGCTTCTCTATTATGCAGCTGTGCACTTTGCTGAAGTTCTAATATAATTTCCATACGCTTCCCACCGCCTGAAGTAGGCGATTTGTTCTTTCAGTTCAATGAATACTCAAATCACTTTTCAGGTAACTGTAGGATCAAGCTTTAAGTTGTTCACTCTCGAGTTAAGGAGTTCTTGGTAAGAAGTGGGTGGAGAAAAGTAAGCTCACTACAAGGGAATTCAGAGTGTAATCAGAACGCAGAGAGAAACTTCCTCTTTTTTCCTTCCTTGCTAGGCTGAGCGACTAGTGCCTCTTTCACAGAACTTAGGAATGTAAAGGGAGGACGCAAAGAGGCCCCGCCAGACAACCCTTTCTCAATCAATTAGCTTGCAGCCATTACTTGTGACCTTAGGTCACACAGCATAAGTGTGTGGGGCGTGCCTTCAGGGGTCCCAAGGCTACTTATTACAGCTTAGATCACCAAAACCAAGCAGACACTAAAATCTAGAAATGTTTTAATAGAAAATGTGCTAAAGATGTGACTAAAGGTAAACTCCAAGTGTCTTTTTGCAGTAACTACTATTTAATCCAGTCAAATATTTTTTTTTTATATTAAGAAATCTAAAACAATATTTTCCATGTTGATCAAACAGGATTTAGAACAAAGCAGTGAAACTTTTTTTTATGTTAAATTTCAAGCTGGGAATAGAGAAATGACAAACAATATATCATATAGATCACAGGATCACATATGTATTATTCATACAGCTCAGGTTCCAAGGTCTTGCTTGAGTTTTTTAAAGAATGCTGGTGTATTGTATCTAATTGCAGAGTAGAACTACTGTAAACAAAGTTCTCTATGCTTAAGGAAATCAAAATAATATCACTTTAGGGGCTAGGAATAACCATTTTAAACTCTTTAAAGATTACATACTATCTTAGTATCATAGTATGTTTAAATTCTCATTAAAACAACTATGAGAATCATAGTTGAGAATCCTTTTGAGCTCTATTTCAGACAAATGTTTTTTCTCTTTAACATTTTTTTTTAAATGAGAACTCAAAATAACAGAAAATAGGAGAAACACTACAGAAAAATCTAATCTTTTACAACTACAGATTTGTGTAAATTTCATACTGTAAGTTTTCGTATTCCTTGAAAACACTAAAAAATAGTAGCCACCACCATCAATAAATCAATGATACAGAAATATCAGGCAATTTTATTTCAAATTAAATCCATGTTTTTGAATAGTACCACCCAATTAAGAAGCACAGGCTTTTATACTGATTGGATTAGCCAATCTCTTCCCTCCAAAATGGCTGTTACTCAGACATGAATTTGCCACACCCACGTTTTCTCACTCTGTTTACTTGGTGATGCCACAAGGCATGTCTGATTCAGCACAGCGCAGGAATGGCAATATTCCATATGGATACCTGGCCAACTAAAGTGTCTGCAAAGTGGACACTGACATAAATAAAACAGACGAACCAAAAAAAAAATCCAAGAATAAGTAAGACAGGTATAAGAAAACAGTGGCCAAATAATACTGTCTGAGGGATAGAGTCAATTTTAAAAACTGCAGTAACAAATAATGTGGCAATAGTAGTGTTGAAATCAGTTATGGGTGGGAGTTAGGGCGGAAACTAAGAGTTTCCACTTTCTCCAATATACAATAGGGAGTCATTGATAAGTTTGAAAAATCATTGACATTGCCTCTCAATAAATTTTAAATAATAATAATTTGATGTCTTTTAGTGATTCTGTTACGGGTGTTTTATATATTGATAACAGGCATTACTGAAAACCATTTTTGGCTTTTTAGCCAATAGATACACAGAAAATCAAAAATTCTGATTACGGCTTGAGGAATACCTAGTTTTTAGAAATTTCTACAACTCAACACCACCCTATCATTGCATGTTTCATCGTACTCTGTTATAAAAAGAGCAAGCTTTTTTTGTTGTTTGTTTGTTTCATTTGAGACTAACAAATAACTTTTAAAAGTCAACAAGGCCAGCAGGCCTTATGCATTAGAAGTCTGCAATTAAACACCTCCAAGATCTGGCCTCTATTCTAACACAGGTACATGCACAAAACAAAGGACTTTCTGATAAAAGTGCAGAAAGGTCACTAATAACCTACATAAAACATAAAACATACATTAGCACTTGAAAGGGCTTTGGTGAGTTCACAGTCCATAATGTATTTTTTTTTTAATGGCCAGTTGACTAAAACAACCACAGACATTCTGAATTACATATAGGTTACAGAAAAAATCCCATTTGAAAAGTGTTGTATCTTGCATTGAAAAGATCACTACCAGGATGCTATTGAAAAAAGTTGGTCAGTTTCCACCATCATTTCATGGGGATAATGTCCACTGCTCTACATGTCGTGGTGATTTTATCTAACACTGAAGAACATTTTTCACTAAGTCCATCTAATTTGAAAAACATCTCAATAGCTTAGATAATTCTACCACTAAAACCCTATGATGTGTATTTAGAGATGCTAAGTTAGAATAAATATGAAAATAATTAAAATTATACTTTAAATAAAAGGCCATTCAAAATGGTAAGACATAATAATATATGAAGTTACAAAGACATAATTTCTGAACATCACATAATAACAACAAAATACTTGCTACTTATTACGTCATGTTGATATTTTCTACTCTAATTCTATTACGCATCTATACATTTGTCCAATCATTTAGAATGTCTTAGAAGATAGTCATTTTGGGATGCAGGAAGAGTTGAACTAAAATGAAAGGCTTGAAAAATATTGCTATAAAAATTTTAGTTTTCCATGACTTCTGGTTAGCAGTCCACCATCATAAGTTGCTCTCAGCTAACTTTTAGTTAAAATACTTAAACTGAAAAGTATATCTCCCAACAATTCTAAAAACTAAGATTAATAGTGGTAATATCTTTACCATTCTTCTGAAACTAATGATGTTGGGCTAAGAAAAACAACACGTGGTCTGCAATGTAGACAGATTAGTCCTATCCATCTGAAAATTAAGAAGGTATTTTAACATTTCTTGAGCAACTGCCGTCATATTTATGGCCTGCTCCACCAAAATTTGGACGGCCATAATTATATCGGGTATCAATAGAAGGTGCTGGTTCTTGGGATCCATAGTGCAGTGCCCTTATATCACCATCTCTTCCTATTTTGGCATTAGTACCCCAAAACAGAAAGTTGCAGTGGGGTTGGGTTGGGGGAGGACGGGGCAGGGAGGGCTGGCATGTAACACATTACATCTCCCCAAAATTAGTTAAAATGAGGTATATAGTAGGAGAGAGAGAAAGATGGTGAAGGAATGAACTTACAGTAGTAGAAATAGTAGCTTTTCATGCTTGTGGAATAACAAGGTTTGGGACGTAAGAGACCTACTTACTATCGAGAGCAAAGTCAGATTGCACAGATGTGCCCTGGTCTCTAGCTGCTGGGAGGACTGCACACCAACGTGTCACCCAGCTGGAGCAACATGAAGTGGATTTAATCAGCATGAATGGGCTTTAACCAGGCAAGAAGTGAATAGTAAGAAAACAACAGGTGTTATCTGGTTGTAAACATGCCATTGGATAGATCTAAGCTAATCCAGAGTGTTGAGCCAATAGAAAACAAATATAAAGGTGGAGCCTATATAAAAATACTACAGAGAACATGGGATAAGAACATTTTTAAAAGGAGAGCAAAAGATAAATATATTGCTATTAAAACAGGTGAAAACAGGGATTTTAAATAAAATTCACAAAGCCATGATCCCTATCATAAAGGACAAGAAGGAGGAAATGGCTTAAAATAAAAGTAAGAACTTAAAAAAAAAAAAAAAAAAAAAAAAAAAACAAAAGGGAAAAAAAAAAAAAAGAAGGAAAGGATGATAAATGACACTGGAAAATTACAATAGTGAAATGAATGACAAACTTTAAAAAACAGGAGGTGTGTTTGAAATCCATAGCAACAACAGAGGTAAGCTTGTTGGAAGAAATCTTCTAATATTTGATTTCACATGTTTTTAAATCTAAAATGTCACAAAACATAAGGAAAACTTAAGAATATATTCTGTGTTCTACCAAAAAGACACATGCACTTGTGTGTTCATCTCAGCACTATTCAGAATAGCAAAGACATGGAATTAACCTAGGTACCCATCAGTGGTGGACTGGATTAAGAAAATATGGTACATATATACCATGGAATACTACACAGCCATGAAAAAGAATAAAATCATGTCCTTTGCAGCAACATAGATGCAGCTGGAGGCCACTATCCTTAGTGAATTAGTGTAGGAACAGAAAACCAAATACTGTGTATTCTCATTTATAAGTGGCGGCTAAGCACCAGGTACACATGGACATGAAGATGGAAACAACAGACCCTGGGGATCACTAGATGGGAGAAGAGAGGGAGGGAGGAAAGGGCTAAATGTATTGGGTACTATGCTCACTACCTGGGTGACAGGATCATTCTACCCAAAACTCAGCATCCTACACTATACCCATGTAATAAACCTGCACATGTACTCCCTGAATCTAAAATAAAAATGATATTATGAAGGAGGGAAACATGTCTATAAAAATGTGAAAAATTTCAACATAATTAATGCATAACAGCTCTTGCATATCATTTTAAAGGAAAAAAAAAAGGAGCAAACACCTTAATTTAAAAAAAAAATGGATAAAGAAGAGGAAGAGATGAGAAAAACAAACAAACAAAAAACTAAGGCCAGGCACAGTGGCTCATGCCTGTAATCCCAGCACTTTAGGAGGCAGAGGAGGGCAGATCACAAGGTTAGGAGTTTGAGCCCAGCCTGGCCAACATAGTGAAACCCCATCTCTACTAAAAATACAAAAATATTAGCCAGGCATGGTGGCAGGCACCTGTATCCCTGCTACTCGGGAGGCTGAGGCAGGAGAATCACTTGAACCCAGGAGGCAGAGGTTGCAGTGAGCCAAGATCGTGCCATTGCACTCCAGCCCAGGTGACAGTGCGAGGCTGCATCTCAAAAAAAAAAAAAAAGAAAAGAAAAAAAAACCTAAAGCAACATTGATATATAGTGTACATTTTTATTTTTTTATCATTTAAAAACTAATATTCAAAGTGGGTTAATCCATTGTAAAATGAGTATTCTCATACATTGCATATGAATATACAGGCTTTCTGTAAGGCAACTTATTTATATGTCCAAAAGTTTTGTATTTCTTTGTTTTCATGTATTTATTCATTGAACAAATAAATGTTTATTGATCATGTACTATGTCCCAGGCACAGTTTGAGACACTAGGAATAAAGTGTTTAATAAAACAGAATTTCTGCCTCGTTTATCTTCAATTCTAGCAGGTAGAGATAAATGATCAACAAGTGGACAAATTAACATTACATATTAAGTACTACTGAATGTTAAGATAAAAATAACGCAGGATAAGACAAATGACTTTGGAGGCAGTGGATACTACATTTTACATAGGTGTTCAGGGAAAAGTCTCTCTGGTGTGGTAACATTTGAGCAATAATCTGAGTGAAATATGGGAATCCAACATGATAATATATGGGAGAAAAGCACTTGCAGAGAGGGACATACCAGGGAAAGGCTCTAAGATGGGTCCCGATTCTCAGTGACACATCGAGGGTCCTTTTGTAAGAAACTCATTAGTGAGATAGGGGTATGTGTAATATGTGCACCATTTTTGTACAAAATTGTTTATAACTGCCAGGAAAACTGAAAATGGAGTATATCAATTCTTATGATATATTAGATAATGATTAAAATGATTATTTTCAAGAGTCATGAGATGTAAACTTTAGGTAAGCAAAAGCAGGGGGGTAAAAAACCAAACTACAGATAATATATGATTCCAATTTCGTAAGATGAGTATTTTTGAATATAGTTAAAAGGTCAGGTATCAAAATACTCTCATCTTTGCATAGTAGAATACTGGATTTTTAGTTTCTGATATTTTCTAAATTAAAAAACATGTAAGTATATTTTTTAATAAAAGAAAAACATTGAACAAAGGAGAGGTAGACATTCCAACTTTGGTGTATTATTAATTCCAGCATTCTCTTTATCACACATCTTGAAGCCTTTAATTTATTTCAAAAATCTTACTTTCCCAAATCTAGTTAGAACTTGAAATGATTCTTCTTTTTTAAGGAATGGAAATTTTCCCCTTCCCTTCAATTTCACTGCTTCTGCTGTGTTGCTTAGACCCACAGGAAGATTTTAAAAATAAATCTATAAAATCATGTTCATCTATGTCTACAGCCTTTGTTTTCTCCTTCGAGAGCATATGGTGAGAGTCATCTCATCCAGTGACAAATGCCCTCCCACAACATCCACTACTTTGACCCTTAATTAGATCTTCTCAGACAATCTAAAATAACTCATGTCTGAGACTCCTCCTGTCTGTATAGATCCCAAAGGATTGGAGCAGCAGCAGGAAAGCAAGAAAGTATCTTACTGCATCCTAGGATACATGTGGCCAAATGGGTGAGCAACTGGGAGATGAGTGAGGTTGCTAAAAAGAAAGAAAGAAAGAAAGAAAGAAAGAAAGAAAGAAAGAAAGAAAGAAAGAAAGAAAGAAAGAAAGAAAGAGAAAGAAAGAAAGAAAGAAAGAAAGAAAGAAAGAAAGAAAGAAAGAAAGAAAGAAAGAAAGAAAGAAAGAGAAGGAAGAAAGAAAGAGAGAGAGGCAGAAAGAGAAGGAAAAAGGAAGGAAGGAGGGAAGGAAGGAAGGAAGGAAGGAAGGAAGGAAGGAAGGAAGGAAGGAAGGAAGGAAGGGGAAGGGAAAGGAGGGAGGGAGGGAAGAGAGCAAGCATGCAAACACAGTACACAATTAGGTCATTAATGAAAAGCGAAAGCTCAGCAAGGTATCAGAATGCACAGGTGAAATCTCATGTTGAGGAATCAGAGAGCAGGATAGTCAAGAGCACCCAGTTCAACAACTTCTGTTGTTTTGATAAATCTATAAAGCATACTGCCTGGGTGTTTTCTTTCAAAGCTCTTGTTACAACAACAAAACACTAAAACAGATAAAGTAAATATGAAGATTAGAGAGAGAGAGAATATTAGATGATCTCCCACAGTTTTAACAAATGAATAAATGATTAGAATGGGAGCTGGGAGAGAAGAGGAAGCATGGCTCCTGGAGGCGTGTCATGAAATGCACGTGTATAATTGACTCTTGTGTTCACTGGTGTTTCTACATTAATGTAAGTGGAGATTTTAGAGCAGAGTATAGAAAATGGTCTGACTGGACTGGTGATGATGGTAAAGGGGGTTGAGAAAGCTAGATGGTTGGAAAGTACAAGTTTGATTCAGATAGAAAAAAAATAGAGACATTTACACAATAGAGAATGGAGAAAACTCACAAACTGGGAAGAAACAAAAGCACAGATAGCATGTCTACTATAGTGGCAGGTCAAAACTGAAGTCTAATCCTATGGAAAACTATTTGAGGGGCAACTATTGAGCTTCTCAAGGGAGGATCTTTTGTGTGTGAGGCCTGGGCTAAACTAGGGTCCTGATATCCAGATCGTCTTTGATCACTCTTGGGATACTGACTTGTCCCTATATGCCCCACTGCTAATAGAGTTCACCCAGTCAAGTGGTTGCTCTAGCCGTTGGGTGACCAAATCTGCCTGGCCCCCAGAGACAGACCTAGGAAGAGTGTGTGGAATTAATAACTATTTTAACCAAGGAAATGATACCAGAGGCATTAGGCAAATGTGCTCCAGTGTATCACAGCCACATGGAGTGGCAGAGTCCAGTCCAGAACAAGAGACAAGACTATATTTGGCACTTATGCAGGAATGTTTCTGAGATAAACCAGGGCTTCCTTGAGCAGATAGTGAAAAACATGTCACACACCACACCTCGAGGAGTGTGGAAAGGCCAACCTATTCCAATTATCTTTCCCTTTAGCCATCCTTAATTCTAAAAATCCCCTCAGAGATTTTAGTGCTAAAAATCCTTAGCACACCAAGACACTAATTTGTATATGGGTAAAATACTATCTCCGGAACTTCTACAAAAATAAAACATGGTACATGTAAAGATTGCATTCACCTCCTTATGACTATCTCCAGGCTTTAGATTAGGATATTCTGAATCAGAGGATGTTGACAAAGAAGGTAAGCCTCCCAGAACCAGGACTGCCGAATTTGAATTAATACTCTTAAACAACTGGCCTTAAATCCCTAGTACCTAAAATTGTGGGTGCCTATGCTGTTACTGAAACTTTGCCTGTTGAGTTAGAGAATCCTGAAGAGTTAATCAAAGGCAACATACTACTTTCCTGAGCTCCCTGAGCCTATATCCAAATGATCAGAACTAAACTTCCAATTAGAAGAGGATATTATGGGACAATGCATATAAAAGCAAATAAAGTTTTATGATTCCAGTTCTAAAATTTTCAAGAAGAGCTATTTTTTTCAGATTCCAGCTACTGTTCAATTGGATGGGGGAATTGTTTTCATTTTGTCCCCAAGTCATAGTTCCATTAATTAACTTACAAGCTTTTAAGAAAAGAAAATTGATAATAACTATAGCATGTGATCAGAAAGGTATCTAAAATATCTGAGCTAAAGCGTTTTGGAATATATTATACAGATTACAGGTTACAAAGTTTACTCTTTTCTTGCCCTTTTTCCTTTCAGGAAGCAAAGCTTGAGAAGAAATCATCAAATGTTGCAGGACACTTGTAAGCGCAGAGAACTATGACAAACTGATAAGGAGGGTATCTTTTTCTTTAACGTTTGTCCAACAAGAGAACACATTGTTAGTGTGCTTGAATTCCAACAAAAGAAGGCATAGAATGAATCTTGGTTCTTCCCTTTTACTTGCTAACTATGTACTGAATGAATAAATCGTGCATTATACATCTATAAAACAGCCCAAAATAACATTTGTAGTGAGTGTGAATCTATACAAATTTCCCCGAAAAACATGAAACTAGGATGCCTGCTGTGAAAGATAAAAGCTCTGATCATATTTTAAAAAGAAGGAAGTCTTAGCAGTTGATAAAAGACTGTTTTAGGCCTAAAGACTGGTATAAATTTAGGAAGGGGCTGGGCATGGTGGTTCACACCTGAAATACCAGCAATTTGGGAGACTGAGGAGAGAGATTTGCCTGAGCCCAGGAGTTCAAGACTAGCCTGGGCAATAGTAACACCCTATCTCTACAAAATATAAAGTTACTCAGGCATGACAGTGCACACCTGTAGTTCCAGCTACACAGGGTAAGAGTGACGTTCAGGGAAAGAAAGGATGAGGACATTAACCAGAAGTCTCCAGGGACTGGTTCCTTCCCACCTTACCTCCCACCAGACTTTCTCCACCAATAATTGTATACTAATTAAAGCAAAGCCAGCAGCCGCTCTGTTTCTCATGGCCATGCCTTTTACTAGAGCATCTTTGGTGTTTGGAGAGCCCTGCTGCCACAATCTGTTTTCTCTTCTTTTTCTGGCTTTTCTTATTTTTCATGTAACTTGTTTCTTCTCTCTTTTAAGACTGATCTTAGATGTCTCACCTCCTCTGCTTCTGCCCAGACCCAACTGGGTTCCTCTCCCCTGGCATCTAGTTATTCTCTGTGCCTGCTAGCATTGCACTTACTACCTTCCACTAAAAGGTTGAAATTTCATGCCTCTGCCAATTTTGTTTCAGAAATATCTCTTGATTCCATTCTCTGATCTTGTTCCAGTGCCTCTACTGTTTTGATTCAGGTAATTGTCATCTATTGTTCACCTGGTTTCTTACAAACCTCGCTCCCTGGTTTTCCAGCCCCTCTTTAGCAGTTCAATCATCAGAATACTGTCAGAATTTTCTTCCTAAAACACATGTCATTTTTCTGCTGAACACCTTTATTTTCCCTCATTTACAAAATAATAAAACCTAAATTTTTAACACAGCAAAAAAAAAAAAAAAAAATGCATCATAATTTGACCTTTATAGTCTCATTAGCCCACACTTCTGCCACTCTTAATCTATGTTCTAGGGACATTAAATATCTGGCCATGCTCAAGAAACCTGTGCTCCTTAATATGTATGTGACTTCCACAGAGCTAGTTCCTTGCCATAAAATACCTTCCCCCATTTAGTTATTTCTAACACGCTAATGCATCTCCTAAGATGCCGCTCAAGCACTCTTCAATAAATTTTCTCAGTCTCTGCCCAGCAGAGCTATTTGCTAAATGTTATGTGAGATCACAGTATTTTCAGTATTTTGCTCATGTATCTAATTTAGTTTTTTAGGTTTTTTGTTTGTTTCCTTTTCTGTTTTTTTTTTTTTTTTGTAGAGTTTCACTCTGTCACCCAGGCTGGAGTGCGGTGGTATAATCTCGGCTCACTGAAACCTCTACCTCCCAGGTTCAAGGGATTCTCTAGCCTCAACCTCCCAAGTAGCTGGGATTACAGGCACCCGCCACCATGTTTGACTAATTTTACTTTTAATAGAGACAGCATTTCACCATCTTGGCCAGGCTGGTCTTGAACTCTTGACCTCATGATCCGCCTGCCTCAGCCTCCCAAAGTGCTGGGATTACAGGCATGAGCCACCGCGCCTGGCCTAATTTAGTATTTAGTACAGTATTTTAGTTGTTGATTTTATTTCTAAATTTATGTCTTGCACTAAACAAGAAATTTATGTCTCGTACGAAGCTAGCTTTATGTCTTGCACCAAACAAATGTTACTTTTGTCCCTCCTCTATACCAATAGATGGTGACCTCATGGAAGGCATCAAAACTGCTTTATTGGTTTCTGTATTCCCAAAGCCTGTCACAACGTCTAGCACTCAGCAGGCAACTGCTGGATTACTGGGAAGGGAAAAGGAGAAAAGAGGAGGAGACAGGAGGGGAGAGGAGGGGAGAGGAGGAAAGGAGAGGGGAGGGGAACGGAGGGGAGGAGAGGATGATATGATAGGAGATAATGTACTAAGAAGAGGAGAGGAATGAAGACTCTATTAAAATTCCATAACTGAGAATGCATCATTCTTCTGAAGGTGGATATCATCTTTACAGCAAAGAAAAAGAAAACTATCTTAAATCAAATAACTAAAGGATTCCAGTTTCAAGAAGGTAAAATAAATAATCTTTCCATAACTTTCTCCTTCCAAAAATCATCGCAAAGAATGAGGAAGAAAAAGAAACTCTAATACAAACTGTGTTTGTTTCTTGTCTAACAAATTGCCGTAACCTTGGTGGCTTAAAAACAACAGAAATTTCTTCCGTTACAGTTCTGGAGGCCAGAAATTTAATGTCAGTTTTACTGAGGTAAAATCAAGCCTTTTGGCAGGGCCAAGTAAAAAGAGGACACGATTTCTAGAAAAAAAAAAAAAAAAAAAAAAAAAATACCTACATCATCATAAAATGGAAGAATAAACTAGGGTGACAGCCAAAACAGAAACAAAACCCTAAACGACATCTCTTTATAAGAAGCCGTCGAGGCCGGACGCGGTGGCTCAAGCCTGTAATCCCAGCACTTTGGGAGGCCGAGACGGGCGGATCACGAGGTCAGGAGATCGAGACCATCCTGGCTAACCCGGTGAAACCCTGTCTCTACTAAAAACACACACACACACACACACACAAAATAACTAGCCGGGCAAGGTGGTGGGCGCCTGTAGTCCCAGCTACTGGGGAGGCTGAGGCAGGAGAATGGCGTGAACCCGGGAGGCGGGGCTTGAAGTGAGCCAAGATCCGGCCACTGCACTCCAGCCTGGGCGACAGAGCCAGACTCTGTCTCAAAAAAAAAAAAAAAAAAAAAAAAAAAAAAAAAGGAACCGTCGAGAGGAAGGAGATAAAAGTTCCCTGTCTCTTTCTAATTTTATCTGGAGGGAGACAGGGTAGCAGGAGAGCTTTCTCCAAGGGTAGTGGGAAGGGGACCTTTCTAGAGCATTTGACCAGCTTGTCATTGTAGAAAATTGAATAGAAAGACATTTAGGAAGAAGAATAGGTGGAAGGGAGGGAGAAAGGAAGGAGGGAGAAAGGGAGATAGGGAAAAGGTGAGGGAGAAACTGAGCAAAAGAAAAATGAGGCCGGGCGCGGTGGCTCAAGCCAGTAATTCCAGCACTTTGGGAGGCCGAGACCGGAGGATCACGAGGTCAGGAGATCGAGACCATCCTGGCTAACATGGTGAAACCCCGTTGCTACTAAAAAATACAAAAAAAAAAAAAAAAAAAAAA